>NW_019170476.1:321603-379936 GCF_001890805.1 Aspergillus glaucus CBS 516.65 | reverse complement strand
CCCCGTTATGGTTTACTACCTAGAATGAAGCTAACAGCAACAGATGCCCATCGTCGACGGTATGCAATCAACACGACTAATCCGCGAATTCGAAAATGAAACACCCAAAGGCTCGCTATCCGAAATCACAAAGCTAAACGGCCAGGTGCCCATCTTTGCGGTTTCTGCGTCTCTACTTGAAAAAGATGCACCAACATACATCGAAACCGGTTTCGACGGTTGGATCATGAAACCTATCGATTTCAAACGGTTGAATATCTTCCTGCAGGGCCTCCAGGAAGATGAGGCCCGGAATAGTACTACTTATCGTCCCGGTGAATGGGAAAAGGGGGGCTGGTTTGCCCCTAGGAAGGCTTAGTTTTCTTTTCTTTTCTTTTCTTTTCTTTTCTTTTTTTTTTTTTTTTTTTTGCTGTCCTTTCTTTTTGGTGTTTTGATATACGCATTTGAAGCATACGATACCCGGCGTTTTTTCTATGTGTCTGACAGTGGTGTTGGGGGTTCATATTGATATGGGCTTTGCACGATAGTACTCGAACATATACCCCATTGGATTGATGTCTAAATGAATTTTATCTACAATTGAGCCTATTATAAATGATGAGTTAAACAGTATAGAAGTTGACGCAAGATGACAGACTCAAACATCTCCAAGATACTGATGAAAAGACCAATTTCCCGGTCTTCGCGATATCTGGCTTGCGCGTTGGCAGCGACATCCGAGAGTTGCTCTGTCTTTAGGGCTCTGGTCAGTAGGAGCTTGATTGGGCAGATTATGTTGTGAGTCGTATTGAGGACATTAATGAGAATCTCCCGTCTCTTGTAGTAAACCATTTCTTGGTTACAAGTGCGTCATCGTAACACAGTAAATCCAGCTCACAAATCTCTCTGCAAACGATTGCGTTAAGTTGGTAAGTCCTATTTCGTCCCTCTTGTCCAAGATTTCAAGGGAATGTCTCAATAATATGGTGGGTCAAGCGGACCATAGACCTCTTCTATTGATCAGAAGTCAATTCTCATCCGGTTACGTTGTCAAGGAAGTCGATATATCAAGCTTACTAGTTGTCGAACGGTTCAAAGTCTGCGTGGAGACCGAATCCATACTGGGCATCGAGCCATTTTTTTTCACAATTGAGCGATTCCAAGTTCCAAGACCAGACGTAGGCAAAAGTAAATCTCTCCAGGGAATCGGTTCTCGCTTTAGTGGCTTGAACTCAATGGGAACAAGTCTAATTTCAGTGATATCTTGTCCTAGCTGTCTCATGTAGAATTGCAGCTATGAAGAACTTGTCTGTGTTCTCTTCCTGGCTAAATTTCGATTCACGGAAGCGTAAATAATGCTCCTGCTCTAGCTGAATCTGGATAAAACCCGACATAAGGAGGAGGGGTTGCTTGTGGAAGTGCATAGTTGTTTTTTCACAAACCGCGTGGCATATGCACCGGTGAAATTGCCCAATTTCGAGTGGAAGTTTTCGGTCATTTTGACGATGGAGACTTGTTATTCCCGTTTCGATGTCCATTAGCATGACAAAGCCGCCGAATCTTAGGCGTATGAACGGGAAGGCAAACTTTTGGTCTTGGCCTCTCGTCATGGTTCGATATTTCGAGGATCTTGGACGGTTTATGAAGGGTAAATAGCGCTGGTTCAATAAGCAGGGGGGACACTTGTGCCGACAAGCCGGGACAGTCGATAGCAGCATGTGTTGCTGAGCATGAGAGGAAAATAGGCGGCTCGAGACGCGGCTGACCACTTCTGTTATAACGGTAGAAAATTCAAGACTTCTAATTTGGAAAGAATCTAGATTGCACCATGCGGATTCGTCTCATCCAGGACGAGATCTTCAATCCTATAGTTCCGTCCATTCATCCGTTTCCAGTAAGGAGACGAGAGCAAAGGCTTCTGTGGCCAAGTTTTGCCATCGAGCCCGGCTAGCGATTGCAGTCGAGCTAACGTGGAATTTCTCGAAAGGTGAATCCGTGATGAGTCACATGGCAGGTCATTTCACAGTTTTATTGCGTATTGCCGTAGGTGGTATGTTTCGAAATATGACGGTTGACGGTTGTCTCATGTTGGTCTCGCTGGTCTGTCAATAGACGACTGACTCTATGGTCAGCATTTATTCAAGCTTCTGTTGCTTCTGTTGTAATAAAATGAGTATGGGAAGATTCTCTGTCTCTGTATTTGAGAGATTGAAGTGTTCTCGGGTTGATGTCCGACTGGAGTAGTGGAAAGATCGTGTGGAAATCCCGCTGTATAAATACAAGTGAGGGGCAGAAGATTGTAGCAGTGAATGAGCAAAAAAACATGGTTATGGGCTCCGAATATCTTCGGGCACAATACTTTCCATTGATATTAATTCCGAGTACAATATCAAACCGGGCTTTTGTCAGTAACCAGAAGTGGGAATGTAGTCGCTCAAGCGTCGACACTGTTTATCCCACAGCTGTTCAAACTGATGGGACTTGCAACTGCAAAACCATTTTCCTCATCCTAGAAATCGGACAACGTGGGCTATGGCCGCATTTGACTGGGGACTTGACAGATTTTTTATTCGTGCATGACAGTTGAGACAGCTCCAGGAAGGCTTGTCCCGAGGGATCATGGCGTCAAGCCAGGTTTTTGAGCAGCATATTAGCATTTGGTAATCCACTTCCCTTGATGGTAAGGCGATAATGTTTGGTCCTTCATAGCAGGTAGTGACAGTGAGCTGCTCACTCTCTGTAAGGCAAAGTTTCATCTCAATCTGAATGCGTGAGTAAGCTTTACATTGATGTAGGAGGCGCTGTCCATGAGAATCTCTCGCCAACACGCCCCTTTTGATCAAATTCAGACTAGTGTCTTCTGATACTTTCAGGTGCTCCACAATGCGTGCTCTCTCTCGAAGCGTCAATGAAATGCAGGGATATAGGTCAACTATACCAGCCCACTCTGAGCAGATTCTTTCCCACGGGCGACAATCTTTCCGCTGATATGCTGAGAACTCTCTGCGTGGATGCAGCTTCTGACAGCACCCACAGCATACCCACCTCACATTTTGAAGCTTGATGAGAAGGGCCATTCGCAAATTATACTCCTCAGTAACAACGTATGTTCGTCCATTGCGAGGCATCTGAGAGAAGCGTAATTCCTTTGATGCAAGCACTGAACCGAAAGTCCGATGGAGTGTCTTTGAACTGAGGACTAAGCACACCTGGCTTGGTAATGGGAGGTAGGAGAATATCTGCAGGAGAATCTCTGTTGGCAGCTCAAGTAACATGCATTTGTCTAGCAATTTCACAGGGTTCTGGGATCCATGTTGTGCTCCAAAGAGAACATCGAAGACCCATTCTGCAATTTGCCAACCTTTGCTTGAAATTGATTCGGACATATTGGATCACTGTGAAATGACACAGTTGAAAGTTCTAAATACATATGATTGTAGTGGGAACCAGGCCATTTCTATCGGACCGCGAAAGAAGGAATGTTTGATGTCTACTAAATGAATGACGGTATTCATAGGCAACTCAGCGTACCATGGATAGTCTATTGACGTATCCGGAGGCGAAGGTAATCGCATAAAAAAATCAGCTATCTAGAATGTTTTGTATAGCTATGAGAAGAGAAGACATTCCGTTTCGGATACATATATGCCTACAAAATGAAGGGTGTACAAAAGAACTATGCGAAAAGCAAAACAATAGATAAGCAATGAAGAGCGCACGTAGTTGAGTGACATTTGCACAATATAAAATAATGCAAATAAGTTGTTAATTGAGGGTTGAAGACCGGGTACTCAATCAATCTGTCGTTCTCTTCCGTAGGAATATGGGCGCTGATGATTCTTTTTATTCGTGTTCGAGGGTAGAATCAGTATTCTGGGGAGTGTTGACGCCTGACTGAGAATATGAAGTCGTAGAGAGATCGCACGAGCCCGAAGTGAGTGAAGAGCAAAAAATGCCAGTGGTGAATGGGTAATATGCTATAGATAAATTATATGACCGGAAGTGAAATGAACTAAAGAAGGAAGAAACATCTATATGCAGTGGTGTACATCTATACTAGATACTAGCTCTATGTACAGAATATCATGACCATGTAAAAGCTTAAACTCGCTCCGTGCCTGTAATCAAATGATCTGATGATAAAACTCGGGGAGGCGTCGGTACAATAACATCAGGCTCATCCTCGCCACAACTTCGTTTCTGTACGGTTTCAATATCGTGCTTCGAGTTCCATTCTGACGTTGAGCTGTCCGAGTCTCGTTGCGGTGTCTGGTTCAAAATCGATTGACACCCGTTTAGTCGGACGTTACGCAGAGCGTCTGGCGTCGGCGGTTGTGGGGTCTCAAGGCTATCGGTAGAGGTCTTGACCAAGCAGATCAATTTGTTGAGGATTGCAAACTCTGTCTTGAGCTTGATACTGTAGACGAAGCTATGGTAGCCGAGCACAGGGACGTAATGTTTTGTGTAAATGAGTATCAGAAAGATGCCAAGGAGGATTATGACACAGATATAGAGGGCGACCAAGTGCAATATCAGTTTCCTCCCTTCCCGACCCTTAATCCTCAACACAGGCTTCAGATTCACGATTGTTTCTCGAATGTATACCCCAGATAGGGATACCTCGGTCACACAGAGACAGGTCATTGTGACGTTCCAGCAGATGAGTCGGTAGTTTTTAAAGTGTGGGAGACCCGCAACTTGGCAAGAGATGAAGATTGTCATGGTAACAATTATAACGGAGGAGAGGGCGATGATGCCATATAGGATCCATCGAAGCCTTCGAGGATTTGAGATGACAAAGTGTAACCGAGAGTAAAGAACAATCAATGGAGAAACACTCATAAGATAGTACCCCAGCAGATAGCCAATGACGGAAGGAATGACGGGAATTAAGGCGAAAATGGAGGTTATGCTGAAAGTGACGTTGAGGGGGATACCCCATGTTGCTGCTAGCATACTCCAAAAGTATAGTCCACGGCGACGTTTGAACATTTCAAAGATCGAAAAGAATATCTCCAATGCATTGTAGCCTGCAACGGCAAAGAAGGCCACCATTAGACAGAGTCCGGCTTCGGTGGTCGGTCGTGACAACACTGGCTCTTTCATTGTGACGATTTATCAGGACATAGGATGCAGTGGAAAAGAGAAGTAAAAAGGCATAAAGTGAGAGAACAGAAGGACCAGAAGCAGCAGATGCGAGCAATTGTTATATTCGTACCAGGGCTATGATCCCTGAAGCCCCTCGGATTCAAACAGAGAGCACAGACTTCACGACCCCATGGAACAAGACAATATGTCGCGTGGAATCGGATCACGTCTCGAGGATGGCCAATAAAAGAAGGTACGATCATTTCAGTTCAGCTCGCGTGGATTTGTTTTCATTGTTGTTGCGAAAGCTTAAAAGAAAAAAGCGGTTTCGAGTGTCCAGAAGCTCCCTAGCGTCAATGACCACGGTAGATTGACATCTCTTGTATGATGTGATGGATCTGAGAGCGTTATATTTTTTCAATGCCGATAGGAGTAGAGTTCATTTAGCCAACAGTTCGTTGGATTTGACGGGCGCTAGAGGAAGCCAACCAAATTAGGTGTAACTCTACCATACGCCGCAATGCAACCATGAATGAAAAGAGACGGCTTTTGTATCCTCTCTTTCATGAGATGTTTGCTCAGGCGCCATGGCGGGGAATCGGCTTTCTCTCATGATATTCATGATCTACCCAGTACTATATAAAAAAAACGCTGAGAAAGAGATGCCGATTGTCGATTTTCCGGCACGATGAGCATACCAACGAGTGAGCCTGTCCAATTCAGCACGTTACACAGCAGTTCAAGTCAGCAAAATGATTTTCCAAAGACAGGCCGTGGGGAGAAGCTTATTGGCGATCCATGCTTTGGCTCTTGTTCTGATAGGGTCATCTGAAAAAAGGACACCACGGTCCGTAGATCACAAACAAAGAGAATCGAAGACAAAAATACATCAGCCCGAGGGACTTTTTCTTCGGTTTCCTCTTTCGGTCCGGCCAAGCCCGTTCGGGGACTGTTCTTTGCCTGCGCCGATGCTGATCTTCATGGGCTCATGGTGGTCCCGGACTTTCAGGGCCGCTTCCGTCCAGTTGCCAAAATCAAGGTCCGAAATCCAATAATAGGTCACAGAAACTAGCGTCGATGTTAGGTCGGAGGCCCGGAGGCCTTCCGGGGAGGTTGATGGCGAGCTAGCTCTAGCATCCCGAGTTATGTGCAAGTGTCATTTAGAACGGTACCACAGCCAGATCCTTGTTCACATAGGGGATTGCCTCGTGGATGGACATCCACCCGGGAGCGCCCGATGGCGACAAAGAGGCAGTAACAAATTATGCCATCGGTTCTTATAGGGCGTTATTTGGTGTTTAAGCCAACTGCATCCATATCCAGGGGTTCATGTAGCTGTCTCAATTAGTACGGAGTACTTGTAGAGCATGCGCAGATTTGCTAGCAGCTTTTTTCTCGATAGTTTGAGAAAACAAGAAAAGAGGAGATCAAGATGAGGTACATAGACTATTCCCAAAGAGGAAGGCGGCACGTGTTGCGCTGTCCCTCCCGTGACGTTTTGGCGAAGGAGCGACAACACATCCAGCTGCCTGACATGCCTAACACTTTTGACACTTCACTTTTTCTCTCTATTTGAGATATGCTCTTGCGTTAAGTATTTCTGTCTGAAGCTCAACTAGGCCATGGTGTCTCTCTGGCCTTGGAAGGTACGTTGCTCTATCCCTTTAGTTGGTGGTGTACGAAGTACGGGTTGAAAACTCACATGTCTCAAACCAGGGTGAGGACAACTCCCCAGCGCACTTCGAGAAGACACTCGCCGCTCTTTCGACCAAGATCAACGATACAACCGCGCGTTTAGACACCCACCGCCAAAATGCCCGTCGTTTCAAAGCTCTCTGGACACTCTACACCACCTTCGCATACCTCTTCTACTCGATCATCTTAGCTCTCGTCCTTGGCTGGCAGAATTGGGGGATCGTTGAATATTCTGCTGTTTCTGGCGGGCCGGTTTTGTACGGAACCCATTGATGCAAAACATAACCTTTTTGTGGATCCCAACGCTGACTTGTGCAGGATCTACGTCGTTAGGACATTGGCCAGCCGATTCTTCGACTACCGCATCTCCAAGACGCAACAACATCTGGACGATTTGAATAAACAACGAGACGTTACCATCGAGAAACTTAAAGCGGCCACCAAATACAACTCGACCCAACAATTGCTTGAGAAGTATGGCGGGGAGTCCCCTAAACCGTCACCGTCAAAGGGCGACGACGAGAAGCGCAAGTTGTTGGAGGCCCAGCGTAAACCGTCGACAGCGCAACAACAACAACAACAACAACAACAACAACAACCACCGGTAGCACGCACAGGACTGGCTCCGCCGCCGACAGCCAATATTCGACGACCTGTAACTCCAGTACAATCGCCTCCCAACCCATCCCCACCGTCTCCGTACGGAGCGCAAAACCAGCCTCAACCCTTTCCTCAGACCCCTCCTCAACCTCCGCTACCACGACAACCCGTCGATGAGCCTGGATTTGCCCCGAATGCCTTCCCGAGATCCTCCCAATATATCGAACAATCCCACTGGTACGACCGGCTCTTGGATGTCCTCTTAGGAGAAGACGAAACACAACCCAAGAACCGGGTAGCATTGATCTGCCGCGCATGTCGACTCGTCAACGGCCAGGCACCACCCGGCGTCCGGACTCTGGAAGAACTAGGTCGCTGGCGATGCGGAGGCTGCGGAACATGGAACGGCGAGGAGAGCGAAGCGACAAAGGTTCTCGCGAACATCCGCAACTCCCAATTCAGCGCAGGAGAGTCCACTTGGGAACCCGTGGCTAAGACCGATGCGGACAACCACTCGCCAGTTGGAGACGCTACTGAGGCGGTTATGGTCGCTGCGAATGACTCGAGCCCAGAAACACCTGCAGGGCCGGTGGAAGAGGAAGATGAAGAGCCCCAGTCCACCAGGGTAACTCGTAGCAGGGCAAAGGGTGGGAATAGGAAGGGATGAGGCGTTAGACTGGTTTTGGGTTGTTTTGGTTTTTCGTTCTTCATTACCATTGAGTATCCATTTCTGTTGGTCGAGGGATACCTGTTAGTATATATCTTTACCTGAAAAGTTTGCATGCATAGCCCAGCATTATTACAGACTGCACTGAACATGTTTATCAAATCCTGATGTTCCTACTGTTTGCTGTATTCACAAGAGTAAATGAAACATATCCAATTCTAAACGTCTATTCGTACATGCCATGATCCATTCATCCATGATACCATCCCTCCTTCTTTCCAATTGACATCAAATAATATACAGAGAAGAAATATCCATCCAGATTTATGAATCCGAAAACACGGAGAGGGGGTTTATAAATCAACAGGGTATAGATATACAAAGCGAGAAAAAAACAACGCCCACATTTCAAATAAATGCTTTTGTTCGGTGGCTTTTTTGCAAACCATCCAACGCCGTACCAATGCTCCAAACAACAATAAGAAGGAAAGATTTTTAAGAGAAGAAATACTCGCTGTCCCGAATACGAGTGATATCCCACGATCCCTTGTGAGGAACATCGCGGAACCGCACCGGAAGCCAGAGCCACACAGTCGGAGGCTTCGCCTTCTTCTTCTTCGGCTGCTCCTTGACTTCTTCTTTGACTTCGCCCTCCACGGCCTCACCGAAGTACGAAGCATCGGTTTCTGGGATGGCTTCGGCTTCCTTGCCCTCCGCGTCGTCGGCGTTCTTCTCACCATTGCCCATTGTCGGGTCGATGTCTTGGAAGAGGGTAGCGATGGCGGGATCCTGCGTGTCCACTTGGTTTGACATCTTACGCTCAGCGGCTTCGATGTCCTCCGGGACGTGGCCGACGGCGTTTTCACCCAGCGAGCTCAGGATTCTCAAGTCATCGTGGCCGCAGCTCATTTCCTCGAACAGGCTGGCGGGAGTGACCATTTCGCGGCCGCGGGCCTGCTGCTCTGGATCGTCCGACTTGAGCAGCTTCTGTCTCTTGTGCTCGTCTAGCAGCTCCGTGACCTTGGAGTTTCTCTTCTTCCGCATCGTCTTGACGGCCTTTCCGATCTTGCTGGTAGCTTCTACCCGGGCCATGAAGATGTTGTTGCTGTAGCGGACGTTGAACTCAGCGTGGAGTCTGGCGATAACGTCGTCGGAATGCATGCGCACGAAGGAGTCGCGGAGGATCGTGTTCATCGAGTCGACATCGCTCGCGTGGGTCCAGAAGGAATCGTGCACGGCCGAGAAGGTCAGTCCGGCCCGGCGGCAGGCGTTGGCGGAGAGAATCATGTGGGTGGCATCGAGCGAGTGGATGAAGTTTGGCGGAAATGCCTGGAGCTGCTTCCGCTTGGACACAACATCCTCCGAGTTGCTGTCGACGATGCTGACATCCTGCAGACTGGTTTCGACACGGCGCGACTTGCGCACCCGGTATGGTTGGACGACAGGAAGGCCCAGCGGGGTTGTCCAGATCACGGTCGATCGGAACTTCTCGGTGGGATCCTTCGACTTGGGCTTCGCTTCTTCGGAGGCTTCGTCTGGCGACAGGGCGATCTTCGCAATATCATCGATCTGTTCGGGAGACAAGGACTGCGTGATACGAGTCGCACAGTCACCAAGCCAGTACTGAATCTCGTGGGCACCTTGGAACATAGCTCCCAAAGCTTCGAAGATCTTCCGGGCAATGTAAAGCGCACCCTGTCGCTTTTCCAAGTGGCTAAGATCGGGGTAGTGGTCGACAAGCTGCTTGCGGACCTGCATCATGGCACCCATGAAAGTCACACCATACACGTTTGTCATAACCGTTTGCTTGACAACCTTTCTGGTGATTCTTCCATCCAGCATTTGCGCAATTGGGTCACCCCCTGCTGCTTCACGAGCGACTGCTTCCTTGACGTATTCGGCGACACCGGTGTAAACATCGGACGGGCGGTCAGAAGGTTCCAGGTTGACTTGTCGGGCGCCAACGCTGTCACCACCAAGTGCTGCATAGTGTTGCAATCCGTTACAAGAACCATCCTGGTGGATCGGGATGCGTGAAGGATACTGGGTGGGGTCAGGAGAGCGAAGGGCATTTCGCAGTTCACAGCAGGCCGCTAGACATTGCCACGGGTCCTCTGCCTCAAGCCACCAACGCTTTCCATGCAAGCCGTTATCCGCAGAATCAAAGACGTTGTCGAGGTTATCCATGGCGAATTTCTCACGTTCCGAAAGACTAGCCTTGTCAAAACCATACAAGTTTGCAAGTTGAATCTTCAACCACCTCAGACCAGTCTCACCCAGTGGCTTTGCATCTGCGAAGAGGAGAAGTCCTCTGCAGTTGTCGGCGCCCATCTGGTTGAGATAGGGAGGAAGGGGGTAAGCACGTCCACGGAAATCCATGTTATGAGGAAGATAGAACGTTTCGTTCAAGTAGGAACGGGCAACTTCCATTTGGAAGTTCTGGAAGCACCGCATCGAATGGAAACCAGATCTTTTGTTCTCGATTTCACGCATGATGGTGTTCCATTCCTTCTCAGCTTGGTAGCCATCTTCCGGGGATGGTTTCGGCGGAATACCAAATTTGGGTTCCAAGGGGGCAATGTTGGCGACAGCTTCACCGGAGTTCCACGCCTCGAGCATGACATTGAAAACATCCCGGTTAATAGCCCATCCTGTGCTTCCAAGAGTGTCTAAGCCCTCGCGGACTTCTGCAATACCGTGGGTTTCGATGACAGCTTTGATATAAGCCGGCTGCAACTTCTCACCCGGGGTTGAGCGCACCAGACTGCTCCGATAGACATAATATCCACCATCATTCGCTCCCTGCCAGGGCTTGGGTTTGCACACCATGGGCAATGTCCGGCCCAAAAGGTCGGCGGCTGGTTCTTTAGCGACGAGCTTCACAATCTCAGGGTGGAGATGGATCAATCCGGAGCGTTTGCCCCAGGTGATCTGATACACGTGTTGGAAAGCCGGTTGCAAAGTAACCACTCGCTTCTTAGTCTCTGGATCCTCCACCGTAACAGGTGCCTTTCCGACTTCGAAAAACAAACTCATCAAGACAGCTCCGACCTTCACCGATACCCTTGGAGGCCAAACGAGAGTTTGGTCCTCTTGTAGGAGGCTCTGGACCAGATATTGCCACCGACCCCGACCATCCTTTCGTTTACGATCGGAGAGGATCTGCTTCAGCGCCTTGATACGTCTGGCATCTGCCCCTAAATTTTTCTTCAGGGCGGTTTCCGCAATTAACTCATCCTGGAGGTCTTTTCCGATTGTTGAGACAATTGCTGAAAGTTTGATGCCTCTGTCCATACCGACTCGACTAAAAACGGAGATCACGGCAAGGATAGTAAGGGCGGCTAGGCGATCGGGATCCAAGCTCCGCAGGAAGACACCATACTCGGCTCGCTCTTTCTGGGCACGAGTGCGAATCGGGTTGTTCTCCGCCTCGTCGATAAGACTGATTTCCTCCCTGAGTCTGGCTACGAGATCGGTATGCCATTGGTTCATGACGGAGCCCAATCGTGTCCCGCCACCGGTGGTATCGATACCTGCCTTTTGCCTTTCACTGAACTCGCGGCGCCAACGCTCCAGAGCAGACTGGATAGAATCCGCTTCAATCTGCCGCTGCCTGATCTGTTTGATTAGCTCCACGTCTTCCTCTGCTTCTCCTTCTAAGATAGGGTCTTTCTCTGCTTCTCCTTCTGTGATAGGGTCTTTGGGGGTCTTCGCAAACGACGAAAGCGATTGTTTCAATGAAGCGAGACCAAGACCTTTTTGTGCAACGGGCATGACCTCGGCGATTTCTTCGATCTCCGCATCCAAATCCTTCTGTGATTGATCTATGCTATCAATTGACATGCGTTGGAGATCGGAGGAGCAAATCTAGTTTCGGAGAACTATCAGTATTCGTTCGATCCAAACAAGTACACACAATAAAACTCACCTCTGAAAGTTCACCAAGCTCCAATTCCGAAAGAATGGGCACAGCCAAAACCTGGTCCTCAACGCTATCCCTCTTGGCAAATTCCCAATATCTGCGCACAGATCTATCGCGTTTCGAGCCGTGCAACATACGCAGCGCCATGCGTATCATAATAGCGTAGGTCTTGGCGTCGGGTTGAACCTTTCCGTTGGGCATATCTAACTCGAACCACCTCTGCATGGGTAAAACCATGTTGTGCTGCCTCGTCACGATCATATTGGTGACCATTTCCTCGAGATAACGGTTGTGGAGAGCGAGGAATTCCGGTGACCCAACCGGATAGTTGTTGCCCATTCGACTGATCAATGTGGCGGCTCGGTCAAACCGGCCGACTTTCAGGGACATATCTAGGTTTGCCATCATCTCATCCTCATCACCACCGATACCCTTGACCTTCCGAAGAGACTTGGGCTTTGTCGTCAAAAGATCGTCGATGATGATCAACGAGGAATTGTCGAAGCCCTGTGCTCGTGGCGAGAATAGATGGTCCCATTGTGATGATTTCTCGTCGTTTCCTGCGTATGAGTCGTCGAGAGGGACATAGGACGATCCATTGTCGATTGCGGTCTGGTCCGTAGTGGTGGCGAGGTTCCGGTTCAACTGAAGAGACGGCCGGCGAGAACGCTCTAAGGCGAGGGGTCGGTTTGACTGCGAATGAAGCCGCAATGGGGCCAGAGATGGCAACGCCCGGCGGCCAGTCGAGTGTCGGAGGTGGGACAAGGCATTTTTCTGACGAACGACTTGTGACAACATGATATGCGATTGGAAACGAATAACGGGTGTAGGATATCGTAAATTATTATCGGAAGATAGAATATAAATTGATGGTATGCGAGGAGATTATCAGAGATGCAAAATGGGTACAGGAGCCCAATACTAGCGAAGTTTGACCATCCGAACAATGGCTCTCAGACGTGGTCAAAAGATGAGAGGGATTGTGTGACTAGCCGTCCTACAGCCCTTCCCCGCACCGACTATTAGGACAAAAGGAAAATAAAAATGAGCAGGAAGAGAAAGATGGGATGGCGACGACGAGACAACAGGAAGCGGAAGAGAAAAATTATCAGGCCCCGATCTCCGCTGATAGCACACGTGAGATCACGTGCATTACTTATCAGAGGCCTGATTTGCTGTTCGCAATTGAAGGTGGCGAGTTGGCAACCAGTCTGTATGGCAATTGGTGGAACAATGCTATTTCGATTGATTTCGATGGATAACCAATTGATACTGGGTGTTTAACTATATGAAAACCTATTCATGGTTGCTGGTTTGCTATGAAATACCTCCGCACGTGCTTGTAGCTCGGAGGGTGACCAAGTATGGCTAGTATTTGCTTATATAGCAAATAATGCAGAATATCTTACAAGCAAAGGTGCTGTGGTCTAGTGGTATGACGTCGCGTTGTGGCCGCGCCAGCCCCGGTTCGATTCCGGGCAGCGCCATTTATTTTTTATTTTGAAAATTTTTTTTTTTTTTGGTTCTTGTCCTTTCTTCCAAAAGCTTCCTTTTTTTTGCTCAAGTAATGAGCGCTGATATAATGTAATAGCACACGATATATTTTTTCTTTATAAATTACCTGGTTATGGCCAGTCTAATTGCTGGATTATGACCGTAGCGTAGCCCTAGGAGGGGACATTCGGAATTAGAAGGCGGTGCACACCATTCTGCCGCCAATTTTCTTATCAAGCGATACGCCAATTGCTCTGACAAAAAATTGCATGCCAGCTTCATTGCTTTAATTTTCATAAATCTACTTTTTGTCTTCATGAAATAGAAAATACTTCTCGAAATACCCCATATTACATTTTCTACAGGATAAGCAACGAATCCACCATGGCCACAAACGCAGACTCCGACCCCGTCATCGCATCCTACGACGTCTACCTCACAGACTCCGAAATCTCGCGCTACGTCCTGCAATACCTCGACCGACCCGCCAACCAAGCCTACGACGACCGCCATGGCCAGAAACCCACCGCGCTCCGTCTAAAGCCGCAAACGGGGCTCGTTGAGGTCGATGTTCCGATCAGCACGCGAGTGAATTACGATGTCGGGAAGGGGTTACGGTATGGGGATGCGATAAAGAAGAGTCGGAGTGCGAGGGAAGGGGGTGCGTATGGTATGGCCGGGGGTTTCTGTGGGGGGAGTGCTGGTGGCGGTGGTGGTGGGAAGGTTAAGATGGAGGACGGGGATGTGGAGATGGGAGGGATGAAGAAGGATGGTGATACGGAGGAGACGGCTTCGTTGTTGAGGCTTCAGACGCTTGGTGGGAGGATTAAGACGCCGGAGGATGGGGATCCGGTTTATATGCTTGGTGCATTTCGGGGGAGTATGTCGCCCTTTTCCTAGGGATGTTTGCTGGATGACTGGCTAATGACTGTAGAGGATTTGCATCTTTCTCCTGTGTCCGCTGTGGTTCAGTTACATCCGCAATTACACCATCTCGATGCCTTGGATGAGGTTCCTACGAAGGGGAGAGGCAAAGCCCGGAAAGAAGGCGAGGAGGAACGCGCCGCCGAAAACGAAGCCCGGACCATTGATGTTAAGATCAAGGCCGCCGGCGAGGACGGAGAAGTTGCCATGGTTGCAGGCAACCTGGAGCTTCTGAAGAAGATGCAAGATGAGAAGTGGAATGCGTATGAATGGGTTGATGCGGAGGTTTGTCTTCCCACACTCTCCGTAACGCTTTGCAGTGCTAACTATCCAAGACCGGGGAATCATGGCAAACATACGAAGGGTGCATGATCAATCAGGAGATAGAGACCCTCCCGCAGTTACAGTCCGCTGTTGAGGGTGAAGACTACTTGGATCAGATGAGCGCACCGCGTATTGATCCGGCGCATCCGGAATTGACCGGGTGGGCGATGAAGCAGAATCGGAAGAAGCAGCAAGAGGGTAGTCCGGCGGCGGAATGAGTGGTTTATTTTTTTGCTTGACTTATTGTGTAAATGCATGGGTATTAGAACGGTTGCATATATCATTTTGGTCCGCGTTGTTTTATGTACAATGTTCACTGTGGCTTCCGGTCTTTGGGAGATGAACGGGTATTGGTGTGTTTGACCTGGTGGTCTCTTCCTGTTCTATAGGTAACTAGGGCCCGGAGATATATAACAAAGCACCAACCGCACCTATCGACTCAACACATGCATATTTTTTCCGATCCTGCTCATCCGACAGAGAACCTAGATTCAAAAATAATATACAGATGAATGCATCAAACGCCACGATGAATTGTGAAGCAAGTTTATCAACATTGGCATATTATCAAATTACTAGCATATAATTATCTGCACCTAAAATCATACAACAACAAGGTGCTGTGGTCTAGTGGTATGACGTCGCGTTGTGGCCGCGCCAGCCCCGGTTCGATTCCGGGCAGCGCCAATTTCTTTTTGCTTTTCTTTTTGCTTTGGAATTGTAGGAATGGGACGCTATCGATAGGGCTTGATTGACATGTTTGTGTCCGTCTGAAGCGGCTGGATTGAACTGTCCCTGAGAACGGACGACAGAGCTTACTGGGACACGGAGTGCTATTGAGGAGTGCTGTGCGGACAGTACAATGTACGAACAGTGTTAAATCAACATCATACAGTAGACAACAAGAGATTAGCAGTAATGTATGCATGCATCTAGCATTCGCCATTAGGCCTTTGCGGCCACGGTATATACAAAACGCCAAAATCAACCAACAAAGCTGAGCTCATTGCAACAAAAACACAAAAGATGAAACATGAACATTTTTAGTAAACAGCGTTATACATCAAGATGGAAGCTTCAATTCAACTGCAAATGCGTGATGGAGTCGTAAATTTTCAAGAAATCGTCCAAGCTATTTTTAATACCCTCGTTTATTCCTCGTCATCCTCAGGAATCTGTTATCACTGTTAGTAAGATGTTCGCAGCTAGAATGTAGGGTGAAGGTCACTTACCCCTTCGTGGAAGTTCATGCCGTCGGTGGTCGCCTTGATGATACCGGCACGGATAACCCAATCACCGAAACGCTCGGGCACCTCGCCGTCCGTGTTCCGCTCAGCGGCGTACCGCTTGAACAACGGTCTCAAGGTATCGAGGATCTCCTCCTCCTTGATGGACTGGCGGAACAGCTTGTTCAGACGCTGCCCGTGGTAGCCACCACCAAGGTACATGTTGTAAGCACCGTAGGCCTTACCGACGAAGGCCACCTCAGCCAACCAAGGACGAGCACAGCCGTTCGGGCAACCGGTCATACGCATGACAATGCTTTCGCGACCCAAGCCCACCTCTTCAAGAGTGGACTCGAGCTTCGAAACGAGAACGGGAAGGTAACGCTCGGATTCGGCCATGGCGAGACCGCAAGTGGGGAAGGCAACACAGGCGGAGGAAGAAAGACGCAGACCGCTGAAGTTGGTGTTGTCGAGCTTGTGCTTGGCCATCAAATCCTTGATCTCAGGAAGATCTTCGTCCTTGATGTTGGAGAGGATCAAGTGCTGGTTACCGGTGAGACGGAACTCGCCCTTGTTGAGCTTGGCCAGCTCGCGGATACCAGTGCGCATAGGGAAGTCCGCGGTATCCTCGATACGACCGTTCTCAATGAAGAAGGTGAAGTGGTTGAAGTTCTTCTCATCCTTTTGCCAGCCGAAGGTGTCAACGTTGGAAGCGAACTTAAAGGGACGGGGCTCCTCGAAGCGCAGGCCATCGGGGAGGAGAGCCTCGACCTTCTCCTTGAAGATGGGGACGGTCATGTCGTCGATGGTGTACTTGAGACGGGCGTGCTTACGGTTCTGGCGATCACCGTGGTCACGCTGGACGAGCATGATCTTCTCGGAGACGATGTGGGCCTTGTCAGCAGGGATATATCCGAACATGCGACCGGTTTGAGGGTAGGTCTTCTTGTTGTTGTGAGTCGAACCCATACCACCACCAGCAAGAAGGTTGAAACCTTCAAGGTGTCCGTCGGCACTCTTGATAGCGATCAGACCGATATCGTGGGCGTAGACATCAGTGTCGTTGTGTGGAGGAATGGCAATGGTGATCTTGAACTTCCGGGGAAGGTAGGTAGGTCCATAGAGAGGCTCGTGGTCAACGACAGCATCTCCAGCAACCTGAACCTTCTTCTCACCGTCTTCCTTCAGCCAGATCTCATGGTAAGCAGTCGTGGCAGGAATGAGGTGGTCACTGATCTTCTTCGCAACAGCGTTCGTCTCACGGTGGAAAGAAGAGAGCTCGGGGAGCGAAGAGCACATAACGTTACGGTTGACATCACCGCAAGCAGCGATGGTGGTCATCAGGGCCTTGTTGATATCGCGCATAGCCTCACGGAGGTGACGCTTGACAACACCGTGGAACTGGAACGTTTGTCTTGTGGTGAGCTTCATGGTTTCGTTACCGTGAGCACTGCTGATGGCATCCATCTGGAGCCACTGGGTAGGGGTCGCGACACCACCGGGGAGACGGCAACGGATCATGAAGCTATAGGCTGGCTCGAGACCCTGAGCCTTGCGCTCGTCCCGGACGTCACGGTCATCCTGCATGTAGGTACCGTGGAACTTGGTCAGTTGCTGGTCGCTAGCGGAAATAGCAGCAGTGGTCTCGTCCAAGAGACCCTCCTCGATGGTTCCACGGAGGAAGTTGGACTGGATCTTGATGTCCTCATTGGTCAACGGTGGGGGCTCCTCAGGAAGACCCTCGACCTTGTCCACACCCAATGCTTGCCAGAGGCGAGGCTCCCATTCGGAGTAGCCAGTCTGGAAAGCGTCGGGGTCCTGGTCGTCACCAAGACCGATGTCGGTCAGTTTGCGACCACCGAGGAAGGCGACGCGGGCATCAAAATCTTTAGCAGGCTTGTTGTAGTAGATCTTGTCTTCCTTGCGAGGCCAGTAGTGGCTGTCACCAAGACCGAAGACGGAGTAGTTAATGGACGAGAGGTCCAGGTCGCCAGAGTTTTTGACGTGCTCCCACAAGCTACGGCCGTTCTGAGGGAACTCACCCTGACCGGCAGTACTTGTGATGAAAACAATGTTCTCCTCCGTGGCAAGGTCGTCAGTGGGGTAGTCGTCCATGGCCATAACGATGGTCTTCAGACCACGAGCACGACCGCGGTTTCCAAGACGCTTGGCGATGTTCTGTGCGTTACCATTATCCGAAGCGAAGAGGACCGTCAAAGGTGCGCCAAAAAGACCCTCGAGCAGCGTTTCGTACGAGTCCTTCGCCTTGCGCTTTTGCAGAGCACGGACCTCAGTACCATAAGACTCGGAGAGGACAGAGGAGAACTTAGGGTGACGATTCATGAGCTGGGTAAGCTGGTTGTCGCGGCGGAGGAACTCCTCAAGCTCACGGCGGATACGGTCCGAGTCAAGGGCGAACTTGGGCTCAGCGGTGTCCTCATTGTTAGGGTTCCAGCGGTACAGAGGCCAGTAACCAAGGTCAACAGCCTTCTTGGTCTCCTGGAGAACCGTAAGAGCCGAGTCGTTCTCCTGGTTGTAGGGGAGGTAGGCAACGACGACGGAGGGACCATCGAACTTCTCGGCCTCAGCCATAGCCTGAAGGACCTGGGTGTAGGCACTGTAGACAGCGACGGAAGCAACGTAGGCATTGCCGTAGTTCATGGCGTACAGACCGATATCCTTCTTGCGGCGGGTGGGGTCAGCGGCAGCGCGCTCCGAGTAGGGCTGAGAGTCGATGACCAGCATGTTGACATTCGCACCAGAGGCAAGAACGTGGTGGACACCCGAGTTTCCGAGATCGTACGCCCAGGCGTCGGAGCCAATGAGCCAGTGAGTCTCATCGTAGAAGAGCTGCTTGGACTGGAGAAGCTGGCGCGCCAATGCGGAACCGTCGTTAGACAGACGAGCAATGACATCAGCAGCCAGCTTGTTAGCCTTGGACGGGTCGTTAGCAATCAAAGCCCACTTGGACAACCAAGTCTTGGGAACATCGGTGGCGAAAGACGAGGACTTGGAAGCTTCCTCGACTTCACGGACGAAGCGCTGGCGGTGCTCAATGCGGGCAATCAACGAACCAAACCCGTACTCGGGGCTGGCCGAGATGGTGGAGGAAATACCAGCGTGCTTAGAAGTAGCCTGGTTGGCGACGTACAGACGCTCCCCGAAGAGCTGGTTCAGGATCTTCTGATAAGCGTTCTCGATGCGAGGCTGCTCAACGGCGGTCTCAGGAGTCGGGACCTTGGAGCTTCCAACCTCGAGGTTCTGGATAGGGGAGGTGGAGTTCAAGTTCTGGACCACACCACGGAGGGCTTGGTCGGCAGTCGATGGCTCAACGTATCCCAGGCGGAAGCCCACAATCTGCAAGCGGCGGTCGGTCGTGGTGGGGTTCAAGCTGGACAAGAGATCCATGAACGAAGGTCCCCATCGGGTCGTCTTGCGAGCCTGCTCCAGCACGGCGATTTTTTCCACGGAGGCGGGGATCGAGTTAGCAACATAGCTGCCAATCCATGGGCGGTACAGACGAGCGGTGATAAGTCCGAGGTCCTTAAGCTCGCTGTTGGCGTCTGCCTTGGACAGAACGTCCACAAACACCCCGGTAGAACCGAAAAGGAAGATCGCGGACTTGGCCTCAGCGGGACCAGTGTACTCAATTGCGTTGTACTTGCGGCCCACAGTCTCAGACAGCACATTCCAAATCTGGGTAGTGTAGGCATAGATGTCTGCGGAGTTGACTGGCCGCACGCTCACACCGTCAACAGTAGTGGCAGCAGAGCTGCTCAAAGCGCGGCTGTCAACGCTGCTATTCCTCCTCGAGGATCCAACAGACGAGTTGTCTGCGCTACCATTGGCGGGTGTTTGAGCAGCAGAAGCCTGCTCCAGGGTCGATGTCCCTGCGGCGGCGTCTTGAGCCTCAACACTCTCGGCCACTGTAGCCACACGGCCGGAATCAGCGTAGAGAGTCTGTGCGCCAAGTCCTGGGTTGTGCGAGGCAGCGTTTCCATCAAAATCCAAGACCTTGTTCACGACCTCAACATCCTCCTCGGCGATTGCGTCGTCGTTGGTAGAGTTGGCGGGGTCGAAGAAGTGGATAACACCCTTGCCAGACTTGAGAGCCAAGGCATGCGCGGTAAGAGCAATGTCCTGGGCCTCCTGGAGGGTCTCAGAGTGCAAGAAGGTGAAGCCACACTGACGTATCGAGCTGATAACGGAGTAATCGGGGAACGGAGTGGGTTCCAGGGCAACGTGGAGGACCAAGGGGTAGTTCGCCAGGCGGTAGAGGTGAGTAATTGAGGAGAGGAGAACCGAGGAGCTGGCGACGGCAGAAACGGTGCTACCGTTCTGGAGCGGGTAGAAAGCCGAGAGGAGAGGGTCTTCGTTGTTCCGCACGGTCACAATCTATACAAAACCACCAGGTTAACGTTGCCCTAATTGACAGGACCGGTTTGAGTCACATACCTCCGGAGCACCCTTGGACAAGACATTCTGAGTCTTGTTGGCCTTGAGAGCCTTGAGCGACTTGGAGAACAGCGAGTCTGTCTGCAGGGCAGGCTGGACGGAGAGGACGATATCGCTGGTCAAGTATGCGACTCTCGCCACTGATATCACTCATTAGTACTCGATTGGCACCGGACAGACACAGCCCATTGACAGCTGTCAAGAGGGGGGGGGTCATACCTGCTTCACCGGCAGTCGAAACGGACGCCATACTGACAATTGCTGGCTGCGCTTCACACAGCGCAGAGAAGGTGGGATGAACTTATATAACGGAGGGGTACGGATGTCACCGCATACAGTGAGAAGAAAGAGAAAAAGACGAGGGAGAAGAAGGGGGGAAAAGGGAGTGAATCGAACAATTCCCGTGCCTTCTTGTACTCTTAATTCCAGTCAATCAAACCCCGACTGGAGGGAGAAAAAGGGAAGAAAATTGGAAAAAAAAAGTCCATAAAAGTTCAAGGCGGCCGGTGCTTCTCCGCCATCGGGATTGGGTCAGCAGTGATTTGATTGGCCCGCGTTCGATCACGACATCGATGCAAACCCCGTCGCCCGCAGATGCAAACATTGCCGTTTTCGGCCGTGCGGGGAGTCATGTGATCATACATGCAACGGCAATTGCTCGGTGTCTGCATGGAGTACTGCCAAATAAGGGTGCAGTAGCCCTCTGACAGAGTACACATCACGCCATTGCTGTGGCCAGTCTGGTGCATGCGATTAGCACATAGAAACTATTCGGACTGGATGATGCAATCGTAGATCCGCCGTTACAACTGGTATGTCAGGCTACGTACTCGGGCGAGATGCAAGGATCACTAGGTGGACATGTTCAAAATGTACTCAGATGTTCGATATTCATATTAAAACAATGACATGCGGCATGATGCAATAGATAAACCCTTCCAAACGCCAAATAGCCAGACCCATATAAAATCCAAATGATAGAATCAATGTACAGATGCCAGATCTGAACGGATCGGTTCTAGAAGGCATATGCCCTCCCCAAGCCCTCCCAAGCACCGGCTGCGTTGATCAATCAATAACCAACGCCCGCCTTTTTCCAGAAGTGACAAATAACCAAAAGCAAAAAAGGCATCGAAGCATGTATGTGAAGAAGATGCAGTCCTGCTAATCTGTCTGCCACCCCTCTCCGAGTCATACTAGATCATCTCGGCATATATAGGAACAATTAAGTGAAAATATTAACCAGGAATAAAATGTCATCATGGAGACCTGAGCTGTCAACTACCGGCCAACAGGATGTTCGTAAATGGGTTGTTGCAAAGCCGCGGCTTCAAACGCAGACTGTGACGGCTGGGGAGGACCGGTTCCCGATCGGCGACGGCGCTCCCGTTCGAGAGGGCCAGGCAGCTCGGTGTTCTCGTTGCGGTTCTGGAACTTCCGACCGATGTTGACCATCCAGATACCATCGTCATCTTCACCCATCCAGTAGTTGCGACCGATGCTGATCATGGTCCGGCCAAGCTTGCCCTTCCAGCCTTGGCCATCCGGGCTGTACGGCGAAAAGGGTTCACGGTCGATGTCGGCCACGCTACCCACACTCGCCATGGACGTGTTGCGACTGTGCGTCGGAAGTGAAGTGTGACGGGGAAGGGCGACATAGAGGCGCAGGGTCTGACGGGCAAAGGCGAGCATCACGAAAACGAAGTAGAATCGCATCGCCCACAGCATGCAGATGAAGAAAATGCTCGGGGCACTCTCTGGTTGAGTGACCGCATTGCCAAGACCATCTGATGCCGATCGAGCGGTGCTGCCGGCGGCACTTTCGGCGTAATAGTAACTGGCACCGCTTTGGGTGTCATCGTACTTGGGGCTGGTGAAGCCGGCGGTTTGCGCAATGGTCTCACTTCCGGGGCCCGACGCGGAGCCATTATCGTAATGCTGAGAGACGACGAGGAACCAAGTCACACCAAAAGCGGCAGTGTAGGCCGCGTTGACAAGACTGTCAAAGGCGTACAGGTAGGCGAGCGCGAGGCACTGGAGAGGCGATTGTTTGCGGATATGCGGGAATAGGACTGTTGCGACACCGAGAGCGATCAGGGAGTAGAGGTACATGGACAGTTGGACGGGCGAGAGGTGGTAGCCGGTCAGCAAGGCGAGCAAGCCATAGAGACCACTAATTTTATTCAACAGCAAGGACAAGGTGATGAGAGAAGCACCAGTCTCAAGGCTCATGACATAAAGGAAGGTCTAGCGGTGGATGACGCCACGAGGCGACCGGAACGTTAGCTTACAGGCACGAATAGGGCATTTTTCGCTTGACCGCCAAAGCATGAACATACCTCTGGCCGCGGGATGCGGAGGAAACGCGATGATAATAAACCCATGATGGGTAGCGTGCCGTCTGATGTACCCGGAAGAGGGATAAAAACACACAGGTCTCAAGGAAAGCTCAAAAAGGAAAGCGATGGAACAGGCACAAGAAAAATAAGAGAGGACAAGACAGGATAAGAGCAAGAGAAAAGGAAGAGAGAGAAAAAGAGAGGGAGAAAGTGGAAAACGAGGTTACGAGGCTGAAAGTCACGCCGGGCAGAAAAAAAAGGCTTGGCACTGGGAGGTCATCAGGGGCTTCCGGGCGATCCGCTGTGGAGATGATCATTACCTGTTTGGGAAAGTGACGTTGTATATGCCTTGGGAATTAGGCAGACAGCACGTGTCTACCTGTACAAATATGGAATGTGTATAAACACAAGCATAGTACGGAGTAGTGAGTGCTAATAACAGAAATATAGGTGCCTTGTTGAAAGATTAAGCCCCTGATGGCTTAGTTACGTTACTTGTATAGATATCACTGCCTCACTATCACAGCAATTAACTGAATACGAATACGAGTACGCTCCGTTTCAGAAACACCCTAAATACCAGCCACAGATTACTTGTATGCTCAAGTGCAACACCCAGCACAATGATGTATTTACGATGCATGTTCCTCGCTTCTGTACATCAAGATCCAAATCGTGTTAGACATCAAGATCCTTACATCATGCAAGTCATCAACATAGAATTCCAGAAGCAAAACCCCCTGTAACCAAAAAAAAGAAATCGAATCGAAGAGCAAGGTGAAGCAAGGAAATGCCCGACGCTAACATCAGTAAGCATAGTAAATCTGTAGAGAAACGCCCCAGTTCGTCCATCCTGACACGTGAAAAGTATAAGAAAAAAGGGCCATCAACAGCAATGAATAAGACTTGAAATTTAGACACACGCTATCCACGGGAAGTGTGAGATGAGGAAGCCAAAATGTACACGGGAAGAAAGAATGTAGAGCATTATAGAGATCTCAATTCTTGTCGTTGAAAATCCTGGGACATCATAGTCGCAAATGGTCATGGTCATGACACGCCGACTTGGGGGAGGGTTGTTCAGCAGGCGCATCCGTCGTTGCTCGTGGTCTCCTTGGGGGTAATATTGACATCGATCACTGTGAAAGGTTGGTGGGTACTCTTGGGCGACAGAAAAGAAAGAAAAGGAACTTACTTTGGTTGTTTTGGTTGGCGCCCTCGCCCTCCATTCCGGGGAGCGCTTGGGCTATCCGCCGGAACAGTTGTTTCACGTTATGACCAACCTTTGCACTGGTCTCGATAAACATCAATCCATTCCTCTTCGCCTCCTCTTCACCTTGGGCTGTTGTAACCTCCCGCTTGTCGTTAAGGTCCGTCTTGTTGCCCACCAAAACAATAATCACGTCGTTCCCACGTTCCCCGCGTACATCATCGATCCATTTCCGTGTGTTCTGGAATGACTTGGCGTTAGAGATGTCGTAAACAACCACGGCGACGCTCGAGTCTCGAATGTATGAAGGAATCAACGATCGGAAACGTTCCTGGCCGGCGGTATCCCAAAGTTGCAGACGCACGGTTCTGTCTTCAAGGTACATAGTCTGCACGCATAACAAGTCAGCTTATTTTTCGCTACACAAAATATCCAGAGGCGCTAAAGAGAGGCAAATGACGAAGGGTCGTCGCCACGGCCAGGGGTCGGAGATGCGGTGTACCTTTGACAAAAAGTCGATACCGATGGTCGCTTGGTATGTGTTATCGAACGAGTCGTACATGAATCTTGTGATCAAGGATGTCTTTCCAACTGCGCGACCATGTTAGAACATGTTAGAACCACATGTAAACAAATTCTCCGTAACAGCGATCGGTTGACTCGGGGCGTTCATACCACTCTGTTCACCCAAAAACACCAACCTAGAACTCGATTAGCAACCACATTGACTCATGACACAAATATGCGACGCGCGAAAGACATACTTGAACTTCTTCAAAGGGTTCGAATACGTCCCTACCCCGGTGGAAGCCATGGTGTAGATAATCGCAGAGAATCAGGGGTAGATTGTATAGAGACTGGCGGGGGAGACAGCGAAAACGAGAATAGATATGCTGGAGGAACAGGTATTATAAAATAAATTAGAGAATAAGTTGAAAAGAGATTCCCGACCAGCGAGGAAGGCTGTAGGCAAAAACGTTGGAGAAATCACTTCTGCCTTCTTAAATGGACGACGAATAGAGGACAAAGTGAGCCATGGATCAATTCGGTCTGGGGAATTCTACTTTAGTCCAAGTAAGCAGTCCGAACGACATCAACCCGTCGCCGCTCTCGCCGCCTTCCCGACGGATTAATTCCGGCCCGACCGCGACCACGGCCAGCTTGCTTGACACGACGATATACAGAGGAGAGCCGAGAGGACTATACAGCTTCATTCTTCACGACTTCTTAACGGACTCTGCTTTTTCTTTGCGGTGCCGCTGCGCGGATTGATTTATTCCATTGAATTACCGGACCGGTCGTCACCATGGTTCTCGCCTATCCAGCAGGTGCAGCAACCGTGTCACTCCTCGTGATAGGCGGCTGTGAGTATCGCATCTCTCGCTTATGGGCCTTGTGAGCTAACGATATGTTTTATAGATATGCTGTTTACCGGGGATGGCGAATCATTTAACGTACGATGCGATTTATCCAACACTCATCGCGCTCTTGCTAACTCGTCTAGATTGGCCAATTCCTCGAAGATGTGTCTCCATACGCTTGGGCAAACATTGGTATTGGGATGTGTATAGGTTTATCGGTGGTTGGCGCGGCATGGTACGTTTCCGGGTCTTGCTCTCGAGGAGATGATAATGGTTGACGGTTTGGAACAGGGGTATCTTCCTAACCGGCTCATCGATCGTTGGCGGAGGTGTCAAGGCGCCCAGAATCCGGACAAAGAACCTGATCTCAATTATTTTCTGCGAAGTCGTGGCTATTTATGGTGTGATCATGGCGATTGTCTTCTCGTCGAAACTCAACCTCGTCACCGACGAGGAGATCTTCTCTGGCACCAACTACTACACTGGATATGCGCTGTTCTGGGGAGGAATCACTGTCGGCATGTGCAATCTGATTTGCGGTATCTCCGTTGGTATCAATGGAAGTGGTGCGGCTTTGGCCGATGCCGCTGATGCAAGCTTGTGCGTTACCCTACTCCGTTCCTGTTTTCTGTCTTGCGAGCACGCTAACCAAGTGCACTCACGCGAACAGGTTCGTCAAGATCCTTGTTATCGAGATTTTCAGTTCCGTTCTCGGCCTCTTCGGGTTGATTGTTGGACTGTTGATGGCAGGGAAGGCGGCAGATTTCGGTGCTCAATGAGCGGTTCAATCTTTACAAGAGACCGCACTGCATTGAGCAAAACAGCACACATTCTGTATGAATTTCGTTTTGTTTCTTTTTCTCTTGCTTTATATACATCACGAGGCGTATGGGTTGTAGAGCTTTGGGTACCTGCGATTTGCATGAGATCTGAGTGGTGTACAGTAACGAACACTGGGAATATGGGTAATGCTACTTGGATCAGGTTTATTGTTCTGTCATGGCTTGTAATGCTTGTAGTTCTCTGTACTGTGGATATAGAATGATGGGACTGATATCAACCACCGCCGCCATTCCTTATCTCTCCCTCACTTTTCCCCGCGTCTACCAAAGTCCCATTTGCGACAACCACAACACAATGGCAGAAACAAAGCCTAAGCCAGCGATTCTGATCGTATCAGATACCGCATCTCAGAATCCAGCATCTGATAAAACAGTGGATGCTCTCTCGACATCATTTGCCGCAGCAGGGCCGGGTGCCTGGGAGTCGCCCGTCACCAAGATTGTACCGGACAGTGTGCTTGATATCCAGCGAACCATTTGCGATTGGACAGATGGACCGAACTGGTTTAATTTGATTCTTGTCAGCGGCGGAACAGGGTTTGCAGCTAAGGATAATACGCCCGAGGTTGGTTGGTACATCTATATATGGCTTTCATGTGCTAACTGGACCAGGCCGTATCACCTCTCATCCATCGCCATGCGCCGGGTCTTGTGTGGGTCAAGAGACCCTATCACTTCAATAACGGTATAATGACTGATTAATACAGACACGGCATGATTGCGGCGTCTTTGCAGGTTACGCCTTGTACGTGCGAACCTCCCGCAATGTTCTTGCTAAACTAACAAGCTGCAGTTGCCATGATGTCTCGACCAGTGGCAGGTGTTCGCGACAAATCGTTGATCATCACACTACCAGGATCGCCAAAAGGAGCCAAAGAGAATCTCGAAGCAATCATTAAGCTTCTGCCGCATGCGTGTATCCAAGCAGCTGGAGCAAACTCCAGAGCTATCCATGCGGGTGGCGTTAAGAAGCTTGAAGCCGATGCAGGCGTATCTTCTGGAGGGCAGGGCCATTCCCACTCTCACGACCATCATCATCACCATCATCACCATGACCACGGCCACGGCCACGCAATTCCAAAACCGCATACATCGCCCTCAGAGCGACCACAATCCAACGATCTCAATGGAGCACCAAGCCGGCGGCACCGTTCATCACCGTACCCAATGCTCTCTGTGGACGAAGCACTTAAGTTAATCAGCGAACATACCCCTGGACCCGAAGTGGTTGAAGTACCCGTGACGACTGCGCTCGTCGGTTCCGTGGTGGCTGAAGATGTCTACTCCAGAGAGGCCGTTCCAGCATATCGAGCTAGCATTGTCGATGGCTACGCAGTCATCGCTCCGGAGTCGCCTACATCCGGCCCAAGCACAAAAGGAGTATTCCCCGTGGCTTCTGTCACGTATGCCAACGCAGGTGGAGTTCTATCGCCTCTCGAATCCGGAACCATTGCCAGAATCACAACCGGAGCACCTCTCCCAGCCAACGCCAATGCGGTAGTCATGGTTGAAGACACGGTCCTCGAATCAACAACTCCAGACGGAAACGAAGAAGCAACCGTCGAAATCCTAACCGGAGACATCAAACCAAAAGAGAACGTCCGCGAACCAGGCAGCGATGTCGCACTAGGATCTCGAATCCTTCAAAAAGGCGACCAAATCACATCCATCGGCGGCGAGCTCGGCCTCCTAGCCGCAACAGGAACCAAAACCGTCAAGGTCTTCAAGAAGCCCTGCATCGGTGTCCTGAGCACCGGCGACGAACTCGTCGAGCACAACGCCCCTGTTACTCTCCAAGGCAGCCAGATCCGCGATTCCAACCGCCCCTCTCTCCTATCCTGTCTGGCGTCCTGGGGCTTCCCAACAGTCGACCTGGGAATCGTCCGCGACACCGCAGGCGAACTCGAGCAATCCCTCCGCGATGCACTAAGAGGAGTCGGACAAACTGACTCATCCAACATCGACGTAATCGTCACCACCGGCGGCGTATCGATGGGCGAATTGGACCTCCTCAAACCCACCATCGAGCGCTCCCTAGGCGGAACTATCCATTTCGGACGTGTTTCCATGAAACCAGGCAAACCGACTACTTTCGCTACCATACCTTTCAAACCTTCAACAACAACAACATCATCACAATCAGAACGTCAGTCAAAACTCATATTCTCGCTCCCTGGTAACCCCGCCTCAGCACTCGTCACGCTAAACCTCTTCGTCCTCCCATCTCTGCACAAGTTAATGGGATTGGGCGAACGATGTGCATCTCTTTCTCTACCTGGTACGCTAGGCCTGCCGCTTGTATCGGTCGCCCTGGCGCATCCATTCCCGCTTGACTCCAAACGCACAGATTACCATCGTGCCATTGTTACGGCCTCGCGGACGGATGGGAGATTATACGCTTCGAGTACAGGCTTGGAAGGTGTTGGACAGCGCAGTTCGAGGGTTGGGAGTATGGCTAGTGCGAATGCGCTTGTGGTGTTGCAGCCAGGAAGTGGGAAGGCTGAGAAGGGGAGGTTGGTGCAGGCGTTGATGTTGGGGAATGTCATTGCTGGGGAGTGATGTATTGTAGTATTTGTATGAATTTGGGATGAAAGATGTCATTCATGAAGTGTGAAAGAAGATATTAGTCGAAAATGCTATTCTAAATCAACCCGATCCAAAGAAAACCCGTATATAATGCCAATGCCCGTCTCTAGTCCCAAGCAGCCAAAATAACTCAAGAACAAATCAACCCTTATGAACTTTCCACTCCTTCCTCTTCTGCGCCCTAAAGCCCGCCAGCGTCCCATTCCTCCCCTGCACCCGCGCAATCTCAATAACAATAAACCGCACAAAATCAGTCAACGTCCAGTAACTACTATGCGCACTGAGCATATTCAAATACTGAATATTCAACGGCCCCCCGCCCCCAGAAAGGAAATAATCGATCTGTCCGTTGTCATTGAGAAGGAGCATGCGCTTCTCGGCGATTTCCTCGCGGGTGAAGTCATGTGTTTCAAGTTCGACGTTGGAGGGGAGTTTTGTGACGGCAGCGGGGCGAGTTGGGGCTGTGGCTGTTGTTGGGGCCAAAGAGGGGGCGGAGGACCAGCGGAAGACGCTGCTGAAGGATTGCCAGAAGGAGGCGGAGGCGTTGGGGATGGAGGCGATTTTGAGGGAGTTGGCGAGATCCTTGTCGACGGTGGCGTTGACGCGGTATGCGATTGCTATTCTGTGTTAATGTATGTCCCAAGTAAAGTAAAGGGAAGGACGGCTTACGGTCAGTAGTATGCATGATGTTATAGAGATTGTCCACCGCCAGACACCCATATGTATCCGCCTCTCCGGCAACACCGTTAAGTCGGTCGTCGCCTTCACAGCCGGGTTTATCTCTGCCTCGTCGAGGAAGGAGGTTTGCTATACACTTCGTTAGTCTCGATTATGCGTTGACAGAAGGGGTCTCACGTACCCTTATTCAGAAGCAAAAAGAACCCAGCAGGACTACCACAGACAAACAGGTTTTTGGTATCGAACTCAAAAATGTCAGTGTGAATGCTTGTCGTCGAGAAATCAAAATGGGGTATCTGAGTTGGTTGGTGACTGAGGACGTCCAATGCCATGGCACTTCCAAGCGAGTGTGCGATCAAATGCACACGTCCATGTTGCTGGAACCCAGGGTTGTTTATACACCAGAGGCGATATACGCGGTTCGCTTCTTTAGCAACTGCCTGGATCATCTTCGGCTTGTGATGCGAGAGATAGTAGGGAATATCGAGCATGACATCACTGATTAGAGACCTGACGGCAGGTATAGTCTCGGGTGTAATATCATTCAAGGTAAAATGATTGGCAGCCGGGTCATTGACCGCTTGGGCTTCGAGTGTCGCATCCTCAAGAGATAGGGTGGACCGCCAGTTGACCGGAAGGGCCATGATGCCTCCATGGTCTTGCCGGACATGTGGCCAGACCGGCTCACTATTGAGTTCCATGTTGATGTTTCTTCGAAGGTTATTTATTGCATGTGTGAAATGAAAGCTTTCCATGCGTTCCGACAGCTTCTGTCCTATACCGTGTATTACCAATATCAGATCAGTCGGCGTTGGCCGTGATTCTTCCATCGCACAGGCGTAGCAGATTGGTTGACCACCTGCAGCGGGCATATTCCGGGATTGGGCGCTCCTGAGATAATTTCTCACGTCTACAGGGTTAGGCTTGATTGGATGCAATTGATCCCATTTCCGCCGGCTAAATCCACGAACTACCGGTATACCGATTTGTCGTCCTTTGCGGATTGCACTGAGTGGGCGTCTCCCCCTGGATGCTGACGGAAGCAGACTAGGTCGGAGAATTTGGCCATTTTTTCCATCGACGTAGATGACGCTAGAGTTGATGTGCGGCTTGACGGCTTCCAAAAGTGCAGTCGATCCGCCTGCAGCTCGATTGTCGTCCATAGCGAGTAGATTGAGCCCTGAGTCTAGGGTACCTTCGGCAAGGTTTGTCTCTGAACCAGTTGCTTTTGGGTCTTGGGATGTCGCGGGTCTGCTGGGAGTTTTGGGATCTTCTTTCGGCCACAGCTTGTGCACAATTTTCATTTCGGCGTCTGCACCGTTTTCCACGCAACTATTGAGTTCATCTTGCCAAGTGTCGGTCCAGGGCTTCAAGTATACGTATCCATCCTCAAGCTTGTTCGCCAGTTCCGTTTCCACAGGGAGCATGGTGTTTTTGTAAAACCAGGTGGCACGGAGGACGTTTGATATGTCATGGAGAGGACTCCAGTATATCGGTTTCATCTATTAACGGTCAGCGACATGCATTAGTGAGATAGAGATTAGCAAAAAGACCTTCAGATTTGGTAGTTCGACCAAGTGAAGTCGAGAGATGCCAACAGGAATCTTCGTCTTCATATCTTCATTCCCATGCTGCTCTCCAGTCTCGGTTTGTGCGTCATCCAAAGGATCCTCTTGATGGAGGCTGGGTCTCAGACCGGAGGTATTCGCATCTCGACTACGAGGCGCAGTATGCGTATGCAGCTCCTGGCTTCCAGAGCCCGATTCAAGCGAGCGCCCGAGTGGGCTAGGCGGCACAAGAGGAGCCCTGATGAACGGAGAACCGCTGATGCTTACGTCTCTCGGTGTTGTACGTCCACTCCCGGTGTCTCCTTCGTCCAGAGCTGCCTCATCGTGGGCCGATGAGCTGGTCCTGCATTTTGTGGGCTTAAAGTTGTTGCTAAAGGACGGCCTTTCTCTCTTTCGAATACCGATTGAAGCGCTCCCAGCACCATCGCCTGCCTCATAGCCCTGCCCCGATGGAACACGCGATCCCTCCCAGGAGCTCCGAGGAGCAAGATCCGCACCACTAGCTCTGTAATTGGCCCTGACCTTGGCATTATATGCTTCCAGAGCCGATCCGGAAACATTTGGCGAGTTCTGCTGACTCTCAAACGGACTCGCACCGTCCCGACTCCTAGCTTGCCTTGATCGACCCGCCTCTAAGCCCGGCACCGATATCACGGAGTTCCTCGTTGAAGCCCCTTCTTGAATCCCGACCTTCGAGGCTGCCCTCTTCCCAACAGTTTTTCGCAATGTTCCCCAAGCATCTTCCAACGCGATATGATCTTTGGCGGAAAACGGCTGAGGCGGCGCTCTTTCATTCACCGCACTTTGTGGAGGTGGAAGCGAGCTCGAGGGATCATCGATAGGCAGGGAGGAGGTGTAGAAAAATTGCGGACGCGCTTTGGGAGGTGTTGGCGAGCTGTACCAGGTCGAAAGATCGGGATCGTCATCGGCTAAGAAGCATGTGGAGTTGTAGGTATGGATAGGACCAGCCATGACTGCGTACTAGTATGCGATCAGGAGCTAGAGACAAAGCCTATATAATTAGAAACGTGTTGATTAGTGGTGTGCAATGGCTGCCAGCGAAAAGTCCCCGGCGTTGTCGTGGCAGAAAGGGAGAGCGAGCATTATCGGAAATTCCACGAGCACGGTCAGAAAAGGGACAAGTTTATCATGTCCAAAGCCACAGAATATGCGAAGCCATATCTTGACACCCTCACAGAAGAGGTTTTGCAGTGTCACAAATCAACAACAGGCATCACCAGGAAGTTCGGCCGATTTTCTCGTGATCCGCGCAGGAGCCTATGACGTCGGCCCACGTGCCAGCTGAAGAGAAAAAGCACAACACTTATACGCGTATGCAGTCTATTATTGGAGATATGGGAATGTTCACATAAGAAGGAGATGAATATTCAATAACTATCGCTAAATGGCCTTGGTCAAACTAAAACATCAAATTTTTGAAAACAAAGGGTATCATGGCTAACGAGCCGAGTGCTGACAACTAACAAGCGCTTGACGACCAACACAGAAACAGAAAAAAAGAAACGGAAGAAAAGCAGAGAAAACACGCTAATCGACCAAGATGATTGCCAATTTTCCTGAGGAATCTTCCCGTTATCCACCAAAACCCACACTGGCCCCGCGACTAACATTTAGTCCGGTACATCCTCCGGCTGTCCTCCGAGCATCTGATACTGGAGGACGTCTTGGAGGTTCTGGAGCCCGATAGAGTGCTATTATCAGAGCCTGACCGATAGCTCTGGTCCTTCATCAACGATAATGTGCGCACCTGGAGCTCTTCAAAGTCCAGGAAAGTCTCGCGTGGAGCATCGAGCATATCGAGAATCTCATGGATGTCGTGCAAATGTTTCCGAATGACGCTGTCGGGAACGCAAAAAGTGCGGACGCTCATGTCATTGGCGAGGGCTTTCCAGTTGTTCATATTTGTGACGAGGCGAATGGGATTCGTTGAGCATTCCCCGTTGAACTGCAGAGTTCGAAGGTTGTCGTTAATTAGTCGACGTTGAGTTGCCTGGTCAAAGTGGAACTCCACAACTTGCGGCCGGTTTTTGGATCCCCAGAAGCTGTTGATCTTCTTGATCGACTCGGCCGAGAGACGGCCTTCGCCGTGTTGTTGGACTAGGAAGTCGTTGGCGCTGAGACAAATCATGACCTCCAGGTCGGAGTACAGTTTGGACTGTGTTGCAGGATCCAAGGAGACGCGGGCAGCCAGGTTCAGAGACGATTTTGAACGGCGGAGAGCTGCAGAACTGAAACGGTTTGGGTAGGCTTTTGCCATGTCGTCGGCCTGCATTTGTGGTTAGCGAAATCCAGGAAGTTCCAAGGATCGAAGGAAAACTTACGATTTCGCCTACTTGCTTCTTGATTTTATTACCGATGCCCTTGAACACCATGGAAGTCCGCTTCTCTAATGGCAGCGCGTGCACATCTGTCGAACATCCGAGCCAACCATCTTGCCCGAAGAGTTTCTTGTGGGGGTACTTCGATGGATGGACTTTTGGGCGGAGATCCGGCTCGAGCTCGTCGGAATCGGAGTCGTCCTCTGGCTCTTCGATGGGTGACAGCGGCCGCTTATCATTGTCAGCATAATCCAAGGCGGCAAATTGGCTTCTCTGTCCGTCGTACTCCGCGTACGTCGGTTGATGCTCGCTTCCCTCGTGGAGGAAGACCTGAATCTTCTTCGTCTCATCGAGGTCGAGGTGTGATCGAAAGTGACGGATTGAAGGAGAAGAGGATATTTCGAGAGGGCGGAAGGAATCTTGACTCGAGGTGATCGATGCCAGAGAAGGTGACCTTGCTGAATCACTTGAACCGCGCGAAGAGAATGTCAGAGACGATTCTTCGGAATCTGCATTCCAGAAGTTCTCATACACTTCATAGAAGGGATTGAGCTTGGCGATGTCTTCATACATGAGTCTAGCGCTTCTATTAAGAGTTAACGGATATGCATTGCAGCTTGCACGGACCGGCGAGACTTACTCTCTGTTGAGCCTAAGGGATCCCTCATAGCTGTCTCTTTGACTGGACATGGTCGACATGGTCGATATGGTCGACAAGGAAAAAACGGATGATACAGATGAAGCAGGACGAATCCGTTCGAAGTTAGGCTTCATGGAAGGGATACGATTTCTGAGAGACTCCATATTGGGCGAAGAGGTGAGATTCAGAGTACTGAGAGTTGATGGGACTTGACGAGGATGATGCGATGAGGACTAAAGATTCTTATATACTAGAAGCTGCCTATTGTCTATTGCGTCAGAAGACAATATCTCTATTCAGGCCATTGAGAGCTCAATGGCGGCCTGGTCATGAGGATGCCTTGATTCGGCGACAATAGCGTTACCCCGGATTGACAGTGAATATCAGACTCAACAATAGGTAGCTCTTATTGAGAACTCGAACAATAGCAATCTGTTTATTGAGAATTTATTGTCTATTGTCTATGATCTTTTCTACTTCTTGTTTCTTCATCATTCTAGTATCTCGCGTAGTCTGCCGTCTCGATCACTTACGTAGCCCTACACGTCCTCGTGCCTAAACAGGCAACAATAGTCTATTATCTGATGAGTTGAGCATGAATATCTCTCATCAGTTACCAGAATTCTACATAGTATTCGATACTCCGTAATCGGATGTATTATCCTCGATGGAGTCTCCATAGTTCATGTGTACGGAGTATATACATACCTGCCTCAGGCACCGACCCCAGCACAATCACCGTACAGACCATCCGTGCGGGATCCAACGATCGACGCTTAATTCTATTCCAGCAAACAATAGCATCGGATGTCATATCGGGCTCTCCCAGACGCATTCTGCCAGCGTTTCTGCCGCGCGCCGGTGTACCGGTCACGTGCCACTCCACTTGCCGACACCCTTAACCGCGCAGCGCCGGAAGCGACGCCGGCATTCCTCCTCCCCGCACAAATGTTCCCCGTGGCGCTGTTCCGAGCTTCGCTGGACTCCAACAAGAGCCTCTGTGGATTCATGCTGACCGACGAACCACAGCGTCGTAGTTGGAAAGAAAGCATGTTCTTCGTTATGTCTCCAGCCGACTGCGAATGCCGGTGTGGCTCTCCGTCATCCACTGCCAGGCCCGCTTCTCCCCAGAGCCTTTGTCTATATATCAGTCCTCAGCCCAACGTCCTGAGATGATGTCCTTCTACTCTTACTATCAGTTTTTTCCTGGATTTTGTGTGTCATATAGCTGGGAGGAAAGCTACTATTCTATCAAATTTTCTCTTTTGATTTTTTCTTGGCTCCTGATTGATCTACTTCCCCACAGTTCCTATATCCCGGATACACCGAGTATATCATACGATTGCTGCGAATCGTACCACTCCAACCATGACCGAAACCCAGGAAAAGTATGATATCGTGATCGTGGGCGCTGGCCCCGTGGGTATCCTGCTGTCGCTTTGCATGTCGCGATGGGGATACAAGGTTAAGCACATCGACAACCGCCCCGTGCCGACGGCTACTGGTCGCGCCGACGGTATTCAGCCCCGGTCGGTCGAAATCCTTCGCAACTTGGGCATCAAGCGCAAGATTATGGCCTACAACCCCGCCAAGGTCTACGATGTCGCTTTCTGGGATCCTTTGCCCAATGAGCAGGGTATCAACCGCACCGGCAGCTGGCCCAGTTGCCCTCGTTTCATCGACACCCGCTACCCCTTCACGGCTCTTGTCCACCAGGGCAAGATCGAGCGTGCTTTCTTGGGGGAGATTGAGAAGGCTGGAACCACCGTCGAGCGGCCTTGGACGATCTTCGGTTTCAAGAACGATGGTGCCGACGAGACCTACCCCGTTGAGGTGCAGCTCAAGTCACTGGACACCAACGTGATCCAGAACATCCGTACCAAGTACCTCTTCAGTGGTGAGGGTGCTCGCAGTTTTGTTCGGGAGCAGCTTGGAATCAAGATCCACCACAAGGACCCCATTTCGTACGTCTGGGGTGTGATGGACGGTGTTGTGCGCACCAACTTCCCCGACATTGAGGTGAGTCGTTTCTTCAGTCCTTGTGAGAGGACATAACTGACTGTATTAGACAAAATGTACAATCCACTCCGATGCCGGGTCTATCATGGTTATCCCCCGTGAAGACAACATGGTCCGTCTCTACGTTCAGATCGCCTCGTCGACAGACCCCGACTGGCACCCCCGGAAGACGGCATCCGCCGAGGAAGTCCAGGCTACCGCAAAAAAGATTCTCAAGCCATACTGGGTGGAATGGGACCGTGTCGAATGGTACTCGGTCTACCCGATCGGTCAGGGTATCTCCGAGAAGTACACCTTGGATGAGCGTGTCTTCATGGGTGGTGATGCCTGCCACACCCACAGCGTATGTCTCACTATTATCCCCCGTCTCCAGAATAGCATGCTAACCCCGTAAAGCCCAAAGCTGGTCAGGGTATGAACACTGCCTTCCACGACGCACTGAACATGGCTTGGAAGATCCACGCCGTGGAGTCGGGATTCGCCAACCGCTCGATTCTGAGTACCTACGAAAGCGAACGCAAAGACATTGCCGAGATGCTGTTGGACTTCGACGCCAGGTATGCTGCCTTGTTCTCCAAGCGCCGTCCTACTGCCGGTGAGGTTGGTGAGGCCAGCCACACCTCCGTCAAGGCTGGCGGTGAGGAAGACGAATTCGTCAAGACCTTCAAGTCGTCGTGCGAGTTCACCAGTGGGTATGGTGTCGCCTACAAGCCCAACGTTTTCAACTGGGATGCCAGCCACCCCGCTCAGTCTCCTCTGTTCAACTACCCTGGCGTGCGGTTGACCCCTGGTCGCGCATTCACTCCGTCGACCGTTACCCGCCTGGCAGACGCCAACTTCGTCGCCTTGGAGCAAGAGGTTCCCGCCAACGGAGCCTTCCGGATCTTCGTCTTCGCTGGTCTCCAGGACAAGACCAAGCAGGCGATTGCAGACTTCGCTGCCAACCTGGAGAAGGACCGGTCGTTCCTCTCCGCCTACCGGAGGCCGGACATCAAGGACGTGTCTTTCTTCGAGCGTCACTTCCCGCACTCGACGAACTTTACTCTGAACGTGGTCTACGCTGCGCAGAAGAACCAAGTCGACGTGAACTCTATTCCGCAGATCCTCCGGGATTACCACCACCACCTCTACGCCGATGACATTCCCGACATCCGCGTTCCTCAGGCTAAGTACGCCGCCCACGAGAAGCTCGGCTTCGATCCTGAGAAGGGCGGTGTTGTCGTCACTCGTCCTGACAGCCACGTTGCCTGTGTTGTGCAACTGGTTGAGGGCAGTGGCACTGTCGATGCACTGAACGCTTACTTTGGTGCATTCTCGTCTAAGCCATTGGGCCAGGATCAGCAGCAGAGCCGGCTATAGAGGCTATGAGTGATTATGCGATTTCCTTGCTTTTTTGTAATCTAGGGGCTGAGCTCCGTTTGTCTCCGTTTGTCTGATGTGATGTATTTTTCTTTTTTCAGGCGTATAGCCTTGGCATGATTGGCGTTGTATATACCTCGTACATGAATAGCATATTATTAGTACAGAGACTTTGTTCGTATTTGATTGTAGTTGTTTCAGTAGTAGTAGCTGCTTCATGCCTCAGGAATAAACCCGTACCTTCACGTGGACGAGAGCGACTACATCACCACCCCGCATCGAACTTGAACTTGTACATCAGACCGATAATACACAGCCAACACGATGCTATCACTTGTACTTTCTGCAGAGCTCTCAGGGTAAGTAATTGGCTTTCTCTTCTGTTTCTATTTATTCTCAAGGTCCTCGTACTCCACAGTGGGAGTTTATTGAGCTGTTCATGCTGGATCTTCTCCCCGCACCAATTCGTCCACCTTTTTTTTTTTTTGCGGTGCAAAGAGGAGGCTAACATGCCATAGAGTCAACCAACTCCGTCCTCAGGACACAGAGGACGACCCTTATTTCTACACGTTCAAGGTACAATGTACGTCATGTCGAGAGGTGCATCCGAACTGGATCAGTTTTACGCGGTTTGTACGTCTACATCTACCTCCCACGTCGCCATTAATCCTTGGAGCAGAGAAAGATACTGACAAGTTGGTACAGGAACAGCATGAAATCCCCGGAAGTCGCGGAGAAGCCAACTTTGTGTGGAGATGCAAGCTGTGTCAGGTACCTCCCCTCTTGTCCTTAAAAAAACACCTTGGGAGGAAAACGAGCTGACAATCTAGAAAACTCACTCTGCTACCGTGACAACCGGCCCGAACGCCTACGAAGCCGACGAGAAGCGCAAAGGTCAAAAGATCATCGATCTCGACTGTCGGGGATTGGAATTTATCGAGTTTAAGCCGGATGTACGTCCCCGCGTCTCTCCCCCTGTCATATCTTCCAAGAGCAACAAGGATAGCGGGATATTTGGAATACGTGGAAGCTCACATGCATACAGGGCGAATGGGAAGCCAAAGGAGCCGAGTCGTCGACGCCGTTTACCGGGATTGATCTGTTGGATGAGTGGTATGATTATGATGAGAAGGCGGGGGATGAGGTTTCTGTTAAGGAGATTAATTGGGACATTGTGAAAGTATAACTGTCATGAGGAATAAAACGGGAGCATTTATGGAGTTGGAGTCTGGCTGTGTACTTCTAGTCGGGTTGAGAGTGATGGCTTGTATGACTACCCACGAGAAATTGACACGACGCTCAACTATGTTAGAGCCACGCATGAGAGCAATAGCTATGAAATAAACAATAGAAGAACCTAAGAAATAGAAAGAAAAAAAAAAAAAAAAACACCAGAGTAACACCCCTACACCCATCCTACAGCTCCAAGGCGGTGTAAAATTCTGCCCCGTGATTGGCCAACTACCTCGAGCAGCATCTTTCGCAGCTCTTGACTGCACCAACAGCCAGCAACAGATACCAACCACCCTCACCACTCCTTCCAACGAGCACGCGACCGGCGACCGATTTTCGATTCCGACCGAGGAGGATTTTGTCTAGCGATACTGTGGTTGAATTGTCTATACGATACGATTTGCACACGCGGTGGTCGGACGAGACAGGATAACAGATCTTCACCGTCAGGATGAGTGTTAGTCCACCTTTTCTTTGATTTATATATCTATGCGATATGGAAAATAGAAGCTAATGATACGCAGTTTCAACCCGTCAACCCGCGGCCGTTTTTGCAGGCTAGGTACGCCGACTTTCTTTTCTCCCCGTCACGGACGCGAACGCGACCACAGCCGAAGAACCAGAACAGAGACTAACGAGAATGACAGGGTCGGAACGGAAATGATCGTGCGCCTGAAATGGGGCCAGACGGAATACAAGGGCACACTGGAGAGCATCGACTCGTACATGAACGTGCTGCTGCGGGATACGGAGGAGTTTATCGACGGGAAGAACACAGGATCACTGGGGTTGGTGTTGATTCGGTATGCTTCCTTTACTAGAGATGGGTGATTAGGGTGTGCGTATACTAATGGACTGCAGGTGTAACAATATCCTGTGGATGGGGTCGGCGGACAGTGTTGAGATGACGGAGTTGGGGCTGAAGTAGTGCATATAAACTCATCATGGGGGATTTTTTTTTTTTTTTTTGTTTTTTTTACTATTATGTTTGTCATGTTCTATTCCTGGCAATGGCGTTCAAGGCAAAAGTGATCACATCTGGTGACTTTCCATTCCCACTACAGAGTACATTTACTTGTATTACTCAATAGCGGAGTCGTAAGCTTGCCACTGTTGACAGTACAATTCGAAGGGCTGCTATCAGGGTCTATCTATCCGTCTATCTATTAAGTGTATTTTATCTCCACGTAAACCCTCCACCATTCCTTCATGCAAAAATCCAGTCAATCACAGATCTCCAGCCCTGCAATCTAACGTCATGGCCCATGTGTGTAGAGTGACATCCTTCGCTATAAGCCTTCCATATGTTCCCCATAGATCTGCTGTGTCTTGGGATGTACCTATACATAGTTGCGCATAGACCGCCAGCCCCTCCGACGTCATATTTCTTGTTGGTAGTGTGCATGTGCAGAAAGAGATTTTCATGTTTCGCTAGATATGTGTGGGGAACCCTTGCGCTGTACAAGTACTCTACAATATTTGTAGTACAATGTACATAGTAGAGGACGAGGGGCGGCCGATCATGGCTTTGAGAGGAAAAAGGGAAAAAGAAAAATATGGTTCGACCGGGGAAATCCAAACAATAATAGGGATAGGCGCTGGAACCATGGGGCAGCCCTCAAACGCCGTTCTATTCTTATTCTGTCTAGTTCTGGGGAGTACGTACATCCAGGGTACCTCGACGTACATATACCCTGTCCCTGTCGGTCTTGGGGCCGTTGCTTATTCTTATTCTCGCCCTCATCCTCATCCTCATCCTTAGCCTTTTCAGCCCTCGACTCAGCCTGACTACACTTCCTTTTATTATCCCTCATCTTTATTCTCCATCATCTCTATTCTCAACTCTCGACACAACACACAACAATCCATACACACTGAATGAACTCTCAATAAACCAAGAAAATGTCCTCCAAATTCGTTGAAATCTTCCCCGAAGACGACAACCCCCGCGCCTCCCCCAGGCGCATCTCCTCCTTCGACGTCCGTCTCGAAGACGTCCTAGCACACCATGAGGCTTCGATAGGTTTCCGGTCACGCTCCTCCACATTCTCCTCCAGCAAAGCCAGTCTAGTCGACAAGATGCCAACCTACGCATCGTCGTCAACCATCTTCTCCTCATCAACATCCGCACCGTCAAGTTCGTCGTCGGGGTCATCAGCATCGGGGCCAACATCGGCAACATCTTCGCCCCCAAATCCGTCCTCGTCACGGTGGAAACGCCTCAGCAATACTATTCTCGGCTCGCGGCGGGCGTCGTGACTATTTGCCTTGCCTGTTATCTGCCTGCTTGCATTGTGCATACATATATATTTTTGTATATATGCGCGCGTTACGATCTGACGAGTCTATGTGTTGCTGCATAGAGACACGCATACACACATACACATACACATACACATACACATACACATACAACGCCTTCTCTATTCTTGGGAATGCCGAAAGTTTCCCAGACACACCCTCCTTTCCCACAGCTGCTGCTGCTCCTTTTCGGTTCGTTTTTGTCTTTCGGCTACGGTGATGGGAAAAGGCAAAAAGAATTCCATGGGTCACGCTCGGGTTAAACTTTGACGGATTCGAGAATGGGTTTTTGGACACGTGAGATGATTACGTTGCTTTCCTTTTGGGGGGGGGGTTTCCTTTTACTTTTTTCTTTGGTGTTGGGTGGGCGGTTTTATGTTGGATGATTCATTCCTTTGATACCCTTTTGTTGGAGTACTTGTATATACACGGCCATGGAGTACAAACAAACAATTCTTTCTATTCTTTCTACATCCCTTTCAGCTTAATCTAAATCCTCAAGCCAGACTCTTCTAGACTCAAAACTCACCACAAAGTATAGTACTCTGCACCCCATAAAGAACCCTTAGCGTACGATAGTCCCCTCACTAGTCCCTGACCCAAACTCAGCACCACCAATACCGAGTCAATCCCAGCCTACAATAATGAACCGGTGGATCCCGCAGATCCAAATCCAGGGCCCGAGTTTAGTAGTCCCCCTCGGGAGTCCACCGTCGCAAAAAATCTTGAATTGTTTGGCTGGTTGGAATTGGCGGTCACTGAGAAACTGGAAAACAGGTTTTAAATAGAATTCAGTCGTAAGTCGTTGGATGGTGTTCCGTGGTACGGAATGGATGGGTTTTTGTGTGGAAGACAGATTGATTGGATCTTCGGTTTTTGTGTGTAATAGATTACATGGATAGACCACATATGACAATACCAATACAAATACACACGCTATGCCAACCGTTGCATAGGGGTATGTATGTACTTTATGTACATCAATAGCCCTCTCCTAGTGCTACGGAGGAAAAAGCAACAATTGGCGCATGAAAGATTGTACTAGGACTATAATGTACACGGACCGTCGAGATCAACCCCCCCCCGTCGCTCCTTGGAAACGTTCCTCTCCACTATCGAGGCCACATACTGTACCTAGCACATTTTGTCCCGGTAGCCGAGTGATCCGTGAGGTTGAGGGACTACCGTGGTTTGGTCAGGAGGGCGTTGTCGGTGCTGATTGATGCTTAGGGGATGATGTGCGCTGGGAGGGGTCTAGGGTACGGAGTAGTCGATAGATTGTTTTTACTATGTAGTGCACAGGCAGATAGATAGACAGCGCTTGAATAGGATAAAATGAATTCATCGGCGTATAGTGATTTCTATACTTATAGTTAAGAGATACTACGACAATGCTTTGCATTAACACATCTTAGACGAGCGTCGAACCAACGGCCATTACTTCTCCTCTTGGTTCCGAAACGGGAAAGATTGTTCCCTATTGGCGCTTGTTATGCCACTAGGTTGCTGTTTGTGTATTCTTTGGTACGTTCAAGTTGACAGAGGGCCTGGTAGTACCCCGTAGTGTTTACTCCTGGAACATGTTGATCTGTGTTATGAGGGGCTAGGGGGGCTTTCGAGATTGCCAGCGCGAATTCGACCGAGTAAGCCAAGTAAGGAGTCGGGGATGCGTAGATAAATCGCAACGCTGAAAGAAGATACCTGATGGTTCTGAGTCTTCCGGTAGTGAGGAGTCAGCAGTTTCCCAGACAATTAGTGGATAGTTTGTCCCAGTTAACATCAAGATGATTTCAGCTTCCAACCCTAACGTATTTGGCAGCCAACGCCGTTCATTTTCGAATGGAAAATAACCAAATTACTGATGTAAAGAGCAAAAGAAGACAGAGTAGGTGAGGTCGATTCAACTTGTTGAAGTTGTGTGCTCTAATCCAATATACCCTTGCCTCCCAGATCATGAGCAGATTGCCATTTCTGACTATGACATGTCGTGGGCGAGACGATAATCGTCTCCGGTATACTTTACAGAAACAAAAGGCCATTGTCAATTGCAAGGCTTCCATCTGGGCTTCTCCTGACTTGATATCGCAGGAGGGAGATGATGGCTTCAACCCTTCAACTCGACCCTCCTGGTGCTTTAGGTTGAAGAGCACGGCGCGGAACACTACCGGTCACTTGGTTCGGTACATGGATGCGCCGTTCACTTACTCAAGGTAATGACTGTGTCGTGTAGAACGCTGACACTGACAATACTCTCAACTCAGTGCCATGAACTGTTAGGCCCCAGGACTCCTGGACCCAGTTGCCATTCTCGGCTGTCCAGTTATCGCTGATGCAGAGGAGAGTCGTTTCTCTATCCATTCTGATTTGAGTCAACGTGACCATATTTCACAATTCCAAATGGCTAGTCTCTCCTGGTTCGGATTGTCAATGGCGTCTTTGTCAGTTCGGCTTGGAATAAATTGCATTGAGTGATCAGGATGCTTGCACAATAAATCATGCTGTTGAATATCAACAGATAGAACCACAACTCTGTGCCGTATGTGAATAGCTTTTGATCTGTAAGCAAAGACTGTGCTTGATGCAAATAAGCTTCCAATGGGATATCCGCATACTTTGTTATCACCCCTGCGTGGTATTTCACCAGGGCCCGATCTCTAATAGAGGGCCCGTAGTCGCCCGGTCTTCTACAGAGACGATGATGATGGCCCTTGAGCCTTCAACCCGGTCCTCCTGCTTCGAATTGAAAGGCACAGAGCGAAATAATACTGTGCTGTACATGAATGGCTCATTCACGTACTGAAGGTATCGTGTTGTGAAGAGTACGGATGGTCCATGAGCTCGGCCGTGGATAGTGAGACACCATGCCTCTTGATCTCTTCAGCCACTCGTCATAAACTCCATAGATAGACCCAGGACTTCCCCAACCTCCTGGGCCTTTACGGATACCGCTGGATTCCCGTCGACTAGTGTTTATCGCGGCGTGGCGCCTGTTTGCCTGAGAGAAACATGTAAGCTATTGATGCCCGTTTAAAGCGAGCTATTGGAATACACTTCGCATGAGATCACTGGGATCTTCCCGAGTTGGGTTGACCCCCGGTTGCTTCCTGATCTTGTATAACAATCCCACCATCGGTGCTCGCAGAAGCCTCGTCATTGACAAGATACACAATGGAGTGGATATTTGCGGGCTTCCTATTATGGTTAGCTTACTGATATCTAAAATATTAGATGTCTGCAACGCACCAAGCAATTTGATAGTTGTTGTTGATCTGGGACAGTGTGCTGGTCAGGAGAATGCCAGAGGCGAGCCCCAAGACAATCCCTGGAAACTGGTTCCTGCTGGTCCTCGGTTGAGGAATAGTAATCATCGCTATCCGGAGTTCCCCTTTCCTGGTACCGAACTGTGTCAGGCAGAACAAGGCTCCGAGTACTGACAGCTCTGGTCAATGTTTCGAATAAGATCTGGAATGGGTTTCCGGATAAATTTGGGCTATTGGGGCTTTAAAAGCGCCTCAGCACGTCAACGCTGATTGCTCTGAACAACCGATTGAAGTCTGCGTTCTTGATTAGCTGAGAACTGATTGGATTCAAACCTAGGTTCCAGATTCCAGGTATGTGCTCCTTGTCGAAAAAGCGTGTCACCGGAAGATCTAGATAGACCACCCGTAAGGGCCGTAACTCCCTCATAAACTAATTGCGATGCTGACACATGTAACGATTTTTTGCGCATGCTCGTCATTCACTGTGGAAACTGCTTTTGTCTGGCCGCCCCGGCGAGAGTTCGCTCCATCTTCTTTCACTGATTCCGGTTTCTATAGGTTGCTGGGAAAACCCCTTGGTGATGTCCAGCGAGCAATCTTGCTCATCTCAGTACATCGCAACCTGATCTGTCGCCATTCGCGATGCATCGCTTTTAGCTACGAATTGTAAAACACCAAACAAAAATCTCAACAATTCCCGACGATCCTTACGCTCCAAAAGCTCGAATGGTTTCGAGCGGTAGTATAGCAGATCTTCCTTTATGGGTCGGCGCGAGCAGAGGCTTCTCAAGTAATGCCGAGATGCTACTATCCTACCGATACGAAGAACAGTCCGGTCCACGGTGATCACAAATCCAGTATATTGGTCGAGTTGTTGGTTATGGCTGTAAGCGAGGATAGCTTGCAGCAGGGCCTGCGGAACTTCATAGCGAGCTAGGGTCTCTCTGTCATCGGTTTTTGGTAATGTGGTAACCTAGATATGTAGCAGTTAGTATAGGAAGATAGCGGAGTGTAAGTCAAAAGAAAGGAACTGACTGGGAAGATTATGAGTGGGATACTTATAGCTCGACCTTCACAGAACCTCACATAAACACCATGGGTCCGGAGTATCCCACGTGCTAACAAAATTGGAATAGTGAAGCGTATCCTCGCGTCCGGGAAGAAGGAACTTGTTCAATGTCAGCAATTACTTTCTAACATTCATAAGGGTAAACCTTTCATAAGGGTAAAGCTTACAAATTCTCAGCAGCTTCAAACTCTGAGATAGTTGCCATAAGTCTCACAAGGAAGCTTGAGAAACTAACAAGATGTTTGGACACATCCCGTCATAGAAGGACCTGGTCAAAGTGGGCGAATAGGCGGCTGAAAAGAGTGCTGTCCGGGATATTGGGGCCCATAACGAGTTTCTCTCTGCTTGGCTGACAGAAAAACGCAACAGTCCTTTCAAAAGCTGCCATAGTAATTAGATTAGCATCCTGAATTCCTGTCCTTCATCTGGGGAAAGGCTGAATAGAGACAAACTTTGGTCGCGATCCTTGGCGAATAAACGACGATACAGCTGAGTATAGAGAGACAAACCCGTGTAGACATCTTTGGGAACATAGTCACCTGCAATGGTAGTCGCTGAAGCATTATCATACAGCTTCAATTTGACCACCTCAAGATGCCTAGGCGTCCACTTTCTGGGTGATTATAGGAGCATCAACACCTCTGTAGATGGCTTGACTGGCAAAGATCTTGCTTGAGAGGCTTCATCTTTCCGTTTGTGGCGTCGCTTTGCAGCACTATTGCCTTTGTTGGAAGTTTTCTTGCGCCTCTTCGTAGTCATTTTAGCGACTTGTTCTGCATGAACAGGCGTTGAAGAAACCCGAAGAGGAAATGATATAGACCGTAATATATTACCAAAATAGACACCATATTACAGTATCATTACACAAACATCACAAACACGTGACACACTCGTCTTATATCGTCAACAACGCCATAATCAGCGATAGAGGGTACACTAAGCCCTTAATCTATTGAATTGTATATCCAATCCTAGTATCAATTCTCTTCTTAATATATTACCTTTTTTTTCTCGAATATCAGAGAAAATGGCCTTCGACAAACGAACATCATCCCCCACCGTCTTCGAACAACAACGCGAAGAACTCGTTCGGGAAATCGCAGTAGTAAGGCCCCATTCATGTACACCTGTCTGTATCTGTATAGTAACGAATATAGGGCATGGAACAAGTTCTCCAAAACATCAACCGGCTGAATCGGAACCTGGAGAGTGTGATTGCCGTACGCACCATCCCACGTCCATATGTAACAAGATAACGAAGCTGATTAATGAAGGTCGGGAACGAGTTCGGCTCCGTCGAGGCCCTCTGGTCTCAATTCGAGAATTTCATGGGCCGTCCGGATGCCCAAGGAACAGAAGGGAACGCACCGGGCCAAGGTCAAGAGGAGGCCGGGCAGAGTCACAGCCCGAGTCACAGCCAAGATATGAGTTACGAAGAGGAGGATACGGTTACGAAATAATGAACAGTGAGAAGGGCTTGGTGTATGATTTGACATTTATTCTATGATACCAATATTCATTTCATCCATTTATCATGACATGGGTTTTTGCGCCAATAAGCCAATAAACACCTGTTCCCATGCAAGAGGGTGGCCTGCAGACCATTTCGTGATTGACATCAATAACACATGAGACAAGGAAGGGGTCATAACAGGGTAAATATGTAATAGAGGGGGAAATCTGGGAAAAAGGAAAAAAAAAAAAAAAAAGACATAAATCAGAAAACCACCTCAACCGGCATGTCAGACAGGAATGAGCTTGCGTCAACCTCTCGCGTATCAAATCTAGTTGGCAAGCGGGCCGTCAAAGCAACCAGGCTTCGATTCGGCCAATCGGGGAATCAAAGGAAAAGAAAAACAAATAGGCGGAAACAAGAAAAGAGACGAGAAGAAGAACGCATCACAGAATCTTGCAAGAGCGCTTCTTGATTTTCTTGCCTCCCATTCCTCCTCCACTACTACCACCGGCACTAGTACTACTGCCGCCGCCAGTCTTTCCAGTAGTAGTCGCACTAGGACGGCTGTTCGATGCCCACTGTTCCTCTTGCGAGACGGCTGTGTGCACCGCAAGAGCAAAGACCTCGTCCACTCCACGCATCTCCTTACTGCTGCATTCGATGTAGGAGGCGTTCATTCTTCGAGCCACTGTCTCGCCCTGTTCTGGAGTCACGGGGGTCAAGCCTTGGGTTTTGAGAAGCTCAATGCATGTTCGCTTGCCGCGCAGGTCCGACTTCAAACCGACCAGGATAATGGGTGTTGTAGGACAGAAATGAAGGACCTCAGGATACCACTACACATCGTTAGCGTCATACTACCAGTCGAGTAGTATGGAATGATAATCACCTTGTCAATGACATTCTCTAGCGATGCCGGACAGTCAATGGCAAAGCAAACAAACAACAGATCCGTCTCGGGATATGACAATGGACGCAACCGGTCATATTCTTCCTGTCCAGCTGTATCCCATAGAGCCAATTCGACTGTCTTTCCCGATGGCCGATGAGCAGTCTGGGTGATGTAATTTTCGAAGACGGTAGGGACGTATTTCTGCGACACGTTAACCCCGCACCTATCGCCTTGATTTATATGTGCCATACCTCTGGAAAGTACCCTTGCGAATAGCTGATCAACAAACAAGTCTTGCCGCAACCTCCATCTCCCACGACGACGAACTTCTTCGAATAGGCAGGTGGCTGGGTCAGATTGGTCGCCTCGGACATCCTTCCACTCGACGCAATGCTGGTATCTGTGCTGACGGTTCCGTTGCTGACTCTCACGCTCTGGCTGCGGACTCGACTGTGGCGCGGGACTGATGCAGGAGGAGGGGTGGCTGTAAGGGACTGACGTTGCGAGGTCGTGTATAATTGGTCGTCGTACATCTGGCCTGACATGCTGGCGGGAGAACTCGTCGCTTGGTTGGCTGGTTTCTGGCCCGATTCGCAGGCGGATTGTCGGTCTGAATTGTTTCTTGTAGAATGTTTTTTTCAATTCAGAATATGAAGAAGTAGAACTGTTTCCCAGATAGGGAACAGTAGATCGGGGAATAACGTGCAGGTCGTTATTGGAGGGTATGCGACAGATCAACCGTGGTTCGAGGGACGGAAGGGGAGATTCGGCTATCGATTATTATCACCAGTCGGTTCCAGATGAAGAATGCAATTAAAGTAGAGGCTGAGTAAAGCACGGTGTAAGGGAAAGAGAAAGAACCAAGAGATTCCAAAGAGAAAGAGAGAGAGAGAGAGAGAGAGAAGTGTCTTTGATAGTTGCCATTCAGTATGTTTACGGGCTGCCATGGCAACCGCCGATGACGCTTCCGGATATTTTTAGTCCTGCCACTCCCAGCTTCCAACAACCCGATTTGGTTTCTTATTTACTACGAGACAGACGCCCTGAGAATCCTCAACCCTGATCTAAAGACGCGATTCGGTTAGTGTCTGGTGTGTTTCTCCATAATCCAATCTGGACCTCAGCCAACCATCGTGGATGGTGCTTCATCTATCCTCGACGGCGGGCCTTTTTCTGACAGTCCGGATGAGCCATTTCTGTTGCTGCTCCACAATTCAGCTGGCCTGGTTACGGGTGGATTGGCGAGATAAATTAATGCAGTGTTGTTTGGTACTCGAAGTACTTGTACTTTGACTAGCCTGGACAATTGCTTTGTAGAGGCTCTTACATCGGTGCTCAATTGACCAATGAGGGTGCGGAGAATTATACACTGTACAGAGATTAGAGATAGAATAGCCGACCAAGCAGAATGAAGTAGACTACAATAAGCTTGTTATGAGACAAGTCGTTGTTTCAATGCACCAAGTGCTGAAGAACCATACTATGGCCGACATGGGCGTTCTGCGCATGACTCTTCTGGGTCAAACATACTGAAACGCTGTCACAAGGATGAATTAGGATAACTTACTCCAGAGTACTGTCTTCTAAGTACTCCGTACCCCATATTCTTTCTACGGAGTACGACTACTCTATCGTCGATCGTCGTCGTGCAAACATGTCGTATTCGTATAGCTGACTAAGCACACTATAGGGGCCGCAAAGAAAAGCCCGATATGATATTCGTTCCTCGGTCCCTCTATATCTTCGACGGCGCGCTTTTACTCAGCTGCTTCGGTACGATTTTTCTGTTAATTGCCTCGATGGCCCCTCGTGCGCCATAGAACGACTCCGTCCTTCGCCTTAACTACGCTGCAACTCTATGGGGGAGACCGCAATTTTCGCATCGTTCTGATATCCACGGCCTCGGCGTTTTACCAATATGGCTCAGGGGACAAACGGCCAGCCAGATGCCGGGCTGAGAAGCCTCGATCATTGTACGCAATGACTCCTTTCTATGTTTGTTGCAACATTGCTATAGATGTGAATTATATGCTGACGCGACGACAACGACAACAGACCGCTACCAGCTGCCGTCCTGGCGTTATTGGCCCCGACAGAAACTCCTTCCTCTCGTGCGCTATGAAACGCCCTACCTGGCATGGTTCCAGGAAAGAGTCCGGACGCCGTCGCTAGATTCCTATTTCGCCTTCACTGCAAATCTCGGCACCCATACCTTTTTCATGATATTCTTGCCGATATTGATTTGGAGCGGTCAAATAACCATGGGTCGAGGGTAGGTGTTGCTCTGGAAGAAAAAAAAAAACCGGATATAGAGCGGTTATGCGACGGTCAGCGACTAACGTTTGCCTGCAATAGGCTGGTACACATGTTGGCTTCGGGTGTTTTCTTCAGCGGTTTCGTGAAGGATCTACTATGTCTTCCGCGGCCGTTATCACCCCCGCTTCAGCGCATCACCATGTCCGGCTCTGCCGCTTTGGAATACGGCTTCCCTTCGACGCACTCGACAAATGCGGTCTCGGTTGCGGTATACTGTCTCGGATTGCTTAATTCGCCCGAGTCGACCCTGGGCCCGCGTCTGAACTTGGCGCTCCAGGCCCTGACGTGGGTCTACGTGGCCTCCGTGGTGCTTGGCCGCTTGTACTGCGGTATGCATGGTTTCTTTGATGTGATTATTGGGTGCCTGCTGGGTGCCTTGATTGGGTTTATTCAATTCGCATACGAGCCGTTTTTTGAAGAATCGTTAGCCTCGGCAACTGGCTTGCAGGTCTTGTTGCTAGTACTTGTGATTCTGGCTCTGGTTCGTATCCACCCCGAACCCGCAGATGACTGCCCATGCTTCGATGATAGCGTGGCTTTTGCAGGGGTCATGCTGGGCATTGAAGTGGCTTATTGGCATTCTGCACGATCCGGCATCTTATGGGCCGATCCTTCGTATGAGTATGAAGACTCGGGCTCAATCAAGACTGTCTTGCGCATGATCCTCGGCGTGGTACTCATATTCGCATGGAAAGAAATTATGAAGCCCTTTTTGCTGCGCATTCTCCCTCCCGTCTTCCGAGGGCTAGAGAAACTGGGTCTCATTCTTCCCCGAAGATTCTTCACCAACGCCTCGTACGTTTTACTCTTTATAACCATTCCATCTTGTGATTGTATACTAACGCGCCCAAGACAATATTCCACGGTCCCCGCACAGCTCACGGATGACGAAGTACTTCCAAACTTCTCGGAAATCCCATCCATTCTTACAAATATCAGCCAAGCTCGACGACGGGCTGTGTCTGTCGGTCCGCAATCCGAGGCTGATGCATACGAAACCCTAGCGTATCGCGAGAAGCGCCGACGGGAAAGCCGTTCAGGTGGTAACCGACCATCACCTGTGTTGGAAGAAGCGGACAGCAGGCATGGAGTTTCCGCAGCAGTGGACGGACGGCAACCTTCGCTAGCGCGCAGAGCGACCAAACTGAATGACTATGAGAATATGATGGGAACAGGTACTCCTCGCTACAATAGCCCTCATGATCCCGGGACCGATGGGGACCGGACTGACCGCTCATCCCCGCCCGTGCCGTTTCCACCCTACGAAGAGCCACCGGATGAGGCCGAAATGTTTCGGCAGATTAAGCGACCGCGTGTGCGGTACGATGTGGAGGTGATCACCAAACTGATAGTATATTCTGGTGAGTGACTTGACGGATACTAGCACCATGGGAATTTTCTAATAGCTATTCTAGGCATTGCCGCGCTTGCTGTCGAGGGAGCACCCCTTGTGTTCGAACTGGTGGGCTTGGGTATGGTCAAAGCAAAATAATGCAGTATGACTCAACAGAGAAGGTCCATTGGAAGAATCAGCAACTTTTTATTTCGATTCTTTGTCCAGCTGGCTGGACTGGTGAATTATTATTGGGACATATTTTGCTAGATATTGGCAGGGAAAGAAAGTCATGTATCTAACGATTTTAGAGTTGAGTTACGGAAGATTGATCCTTGGGGAGACAAACATCCTTGTCGATAGCTTGAAAATTAGCTAGCTGGCTTTAACAAAAAGAAACAAATAGTAATAATAGCTGTAATAATATAAATCTGTGCTCTGTAAGGTACCATGTGCTGACAGCAACAGCCGCGCGGCAATAGACGCGGCAGATCCCGCGCGGTTATCTCCAGCTTTCTTTGGCTTCAATTTTCCCCGTCGCATATTAATTCCCCAGCTTCATCATCTCTGCCCCTCGGGAGGCCTGCCACCATCCACGCCCAATTGATCTTTCATTTCTCGAATATAATCAGCGCATTTACTGCGACTTCCGGCCACGAACCGTACAACTCGCAGACCATGCCAATTACGCGTGACTGTGCCTTCCCGATTCGGCTGTTTTGATTTCGCCTCCAACTCATTCACCAAGCTTGTCTACGTCCCCCTCATACCTGACAACTTCGCTATCCTCCTCGTTGTTATTGACATTCTTACTTGCCTTTTTGTCACGTTTACAACGACCCGGACAATTTTCCTCCTTCACCGACCGACCTCTTTACAACTGCAGCAAGCTCTTTGTTTGGACAATATTCCGTCAATACTGGCATCATGACTGGCATCGCTGCGACCCAGCAGCTAGAAATGGAGGACGAGGTTATGAAAGACGTCGCTTTGCTGTCCCCCGATGCCCCGCGTCTGGATCCTGCTCTCGTTTATTCACCCGGCGATCCCATGGACATCAGTCCGATGCCCGCCGCAAACCACCAGCGCCAGCCCGTCTTCGAGCAGCAGCCTTCTCAAAATGGCTCACAGCGTGTCGAGCAAACCGCAAATAAGACCTTCAAAAATCCTCCTCAGCCCTCTTTTACGAATGACCACCCTGTTCTGAGCCCCACCGCTGGTTACGTCAAGCCTGATGGCAACAACAATAACAACAAACCCTCATCGGGGTTACCGAACCGCAGAACTATCTTCCAACCCCATCGTTTCTCCCCAAAAAATCGTGCTTCTGTTAAACAGGGCCACTTGAAGCGTCTCCCGTTGGCCATGCAGGCGAAGCTCGGTACTCCTTACAAGCCCGCCTTGGTTGGCATGAATCGCAACATCCGAACTTTGCCCTCGTCGTCTAACCCTCAGCCTGGCATTCAGTCGAATAACAATCACTTTACCTTAAATGGATATCCTTCGCTGGATCTCAATCATGTTCACGATCGTCCGACTCTCGACCCCCCTGTCAATCGGCAATTGTTCAAACCTGCTGCTCCTATACCCGCACCTACGAACTCGGCGACCGGTCCCGCTAGTGACGAGACTGTTACGAAGCCCACTTCCGAGCACACTACTACTGCCGCTTCTAAACAAGCTGTTAGCGAAGATCCTCGTGAGACCACCAGCGGATTTTCCCTGCAACGCACACCCCTCATTAAAGGGAAATTGAACGACATCGATATCGATCGCCCCGCGACTTACGTTAGCCCTAAGTACCGCAAACTAAGCCAACGTGGCTCGGACTCCGCTACTACTTCGCCCGCTCATGACTCTCAACAAACAACCTCTGCCCAAGACAAGAGTCGCCCCAACCTTTCTAAACAGCCAACCCTTGCACCCATTACTTCTAATCTGATCTCACCTTTCAAACCCAACCTTTCGATCAACAAGATTTCACCCACGGGAAGGACAGACGATTCCAAGCACACTGAAGCTTGGAATGACATGTTAGAGCTCCAGGACGCTCTCCGGAATCAGGGTATTGCCCCGGAAAACCCACCCCACCAAGACCCCATCAACGAACCCCCCAAACCTTGTCATCATCGTATGCCGGGTAGCTGGCCGGAAGACTCCCTTGACTTCCCCGAGCCTACCAGAGATGAACCCCATCTTTTTACTCAAGACCCGAATCTCTCAGGAGACCATGGTTCGCTGATGCACAGTACTCTAGTTACTTCACCGGAACTGGTTTCCAAAACACAAGAACCAGTCAATTCGACCTCTACGCCGGAGTCCCAGGCCCCTTCAGCCTCTTCTCAGGATGCCACGACTATTCAGGCGCAAAACTCAGAGGCTGGCCAAGATGAACAAGCAAAGGACGACCCTTCCAATCCTTCGTTTTCCTGGAGTAACCAACTCTGGGGAGCCACGCAGAGCGTTGTCGCCACTGCCATTGCTCTTGCTGACACTTTCAAACGACGTGCCACCGCTCTCTTTGAAGAACCTCGTCCCGCCTCTCGTCGGACTAGCCATACCACTACCTCGAGCTCCCCGACCAGAGCAAATTTGCGTATGCTTCCAGAAGACCAGCGTCGACGTTTGAAAAGCAACCAGTGGCGCATAGACAGAGGCTTTCCGACTGTGCAGGACTATCCATTTCCCGAATTATCTCTTGATGCGCCCCAATCCCCGGCTACAATCGATGCATTGCCAGAAGATGAAACTCCTCCAAAGCCAGTTATTCCAGACGCCAAGAAATCAATCAGTAGCGACGAGCCTTCTCGCAAACGTGGCGTTCCTCCGGTGACAGACGGCAGGCGCCAAAGTGTTAATTCCGGGATCAATAAGAGGCCCACGTTCCAGGCATTGAGTCCGAATATGAAACGACGAATGCATATGCGCCCTGGAAAACGGAAAATTGCACGCACCCGACTAGACCGCTCATTGGTACATGCTGTCCAATCTGGTAAATGGACTCCGGACGATCTACCCACAAAGCCGAAAGGACTCGTCGCCCCAGTGCAGGATCGTAAAAGGTTAGCTCATATCGAATCCGTCAAAACCCAAAAGGAACGTTCACTAATACCAATTCTTAGGAGGCCGGGACTCGCCGCGACTGAAGCCGCCCGCCAGAAACGAGCTGCGCCAAAGAAAGTGCGATTTGTACTTCAGTCTGCCCCCCCAGACGACGATCCGGCTCTCGTGGGCCACCACTTGCATCCTGGGCTTACGAAAACATTGGTTGAAGAGGAAAAGGAAAACGAACCTTCGAAACACATCGAGGAAGAAACTGAAGCTCCTGATCCTGGTTTACGCTCGTGGCTCCAATCCGATTTTCCATTTGGAAGACCTGTGTCTGCTGTTCAGCTGTTTGCTCCCGGTGCCAAACTTCCCCAGGGCCGTAGCGAATCTATCTTTGCAGCCGAATGGCGCAAAATTCAAGAGGAAGAAAAGGCCAAGCAAGTCCCCGCCCGGATTCGTCCCGAGGGGCCTGCCGTTCGACCTCTTCCACCGAAATGGGAGGCTCGATTGGCAGAAGCCAAGGCGTCTCCGGACAATCGGCAGATTGCCACAACTTTATCCGGAGACCCTTTGACCAAGAGGGACCTCGCCACCTGCTACACGCCTGCGAGGTGGCTCAACGACGAGGTCATCAACGCATACCTCGCTGTCCTCATCGACTACCTCCGACGGGCTAATGGCAACGCGGGACGCCACGACAAGCCGAAGTTCCATGCTTTCAACACGTTTTTCTTTTCGAACCTAAGGGATAAAGGCTACTCATCCGTCAGTCGGTGGGCGAAGCGGGCGAAGATCGGGGGAGAAGCCCTGCTTGAAGTCGACACGGTGTACATCCCCGTGCACAACAGCGCTCATTGGACTTTGATGGTCGTCAAGCCGACCGAGAAATCCATCGAGTACTTTGACTCGCTGGGTTCCGCTTCGCCTCGTCATGTGGCTATAGTCAAGGACTGGCTGCGAGGAGAGCTTTCGGCCCGGTATGTCGAAGAGGAGTGGTCGGTGGTCCCCACCGTCTCCCCCCAGCAAGACAATGGGAGCGACTGCGGTGTGTTCCTATTGTCAACGGCGAAGGCCGTTTCTGTCGGAATTGAGCCGTTGTCCTACGGGGCGAGAGACATCCCGCTTTTGCGGCGGAAGATTGTGGCCGAGCTGATGGCTGGTGGTCTTGACGGGGACTTTAAGCCCGAGGGAGAGACCGATGAGGTGTTGATGTGAGCTCATAAAAAGAAAGAAAAGAAAGGAGTGGAAACAATCCGCGAACGATCAAGAAGAAAAAGAAGTTCTGTTTGGGTTAATCTAAATTCTGCATTTTACCCTTGTCTGTTGTCTGTTGGAGTCGCGAGGTTGAACATTTGACGGTGATATGATTTGCATGGTGCGTGGATTTACATACATTTATACACATCGAGGGAGCATCGGGATAGCATTTACAGGAATAGGCGTTTATATGTGTTGTTCGTGTTGTTTCTGCTGGATGGTGCATGTGCTGTTTGATATTTGATACTTGATACCTGATATACTTAACTTGATACCCCGTCAGTCGAGCTCTCGACATGAGCATTGCAATCTTTCGGCATTTACATCCTGATTTTCTTATATTTGCATGTATCTCGGAGTCTGTATTCTGTTTGTATTTAGATAGAGCCACTTTTTTGTTGGTTACAACCTTGTCCGGATATATGGTACAATCGTGGCAGACTTGAATATAACTTGATTGAAAGAGAGCACATATGTTTCGTAATTCAAATAATGATTATAAAGCTAAGCATCTTTAACTAAAATAACCAGGATCACGGAAGGGTGGCCTCAGACAGTAGACAAGAGACGGCGCTTGAATCTACCAAACGTTGTCCAACCAGCATGGTCTGCGACATTTCTCGTCATCGTCCTCTTCTTGCTTCTTTTTCTTCCTCTCCTCGCCAGAGATGTTTGCTTTCCCTGGATCGCCGTTTGACGCATCTCTGGACCGACCTGACACGTTATAGGCCAACTGGATCCATTCGATGCCCATAAACACGCTCTCACCAACCTTCATATCACCAGTCCAATCCCCGCCATCACTCCAGAGGTTGATAACCAGCGTACTCGGCAAATCGGGGACCTTATACGTCTTGGAGCTGTGCATGCGATCATCAACGTACCAGACGGAGAGGTTAGAGAACCAATCCAGCCTATGCGTGGCCCACTCAGTCCACGGCGTCTGGACAGCAGCGATAGTACTGGCGCCGGGGATAGTCTCATCCGTTTCCCAGTCGTAGTCTGGTTGGTTGGCGTAGTGGATGATATTGGATGGGTCCTTGGTTAAGATCTCGATATCCGACTCCCCGCCTGAGGGGTTGATGGTGAAGATACCGGCGCAGGCACCCTTTGGCGGTTCACCTGGGGCCATGGGATTGGTGGTATTGTGATTCGCATGATTCCATCCCAGTTCGTCGTTGGCAAGACGGCCGTAAGGTAGCATGCGGAGACGGATACGGAGCGAGCAGCGGAATACATTCGTAAGACGGTTCTCGAGCTCAGCGGCTGAGTTGTACTTGTCAAGACGCGTGGTGCGGAGCACGAGATAGGTATTTCCAAACTCAGTGGTCGAATTGGTATCATTGCCCTTGTGAAGCGGATCTTGGGCGAAGAAGATGTTGTTAACGGAGTTGAGGATTGGCACGGGCTTCTGAGAGGTAGATCGACGATTCCAGTTCTGCGTCTTCCAATCCGCTGCAAAATGGGATCTCGACAGTGGCACCGCGTTGGCTCCGAATATGCTGTCAGTCGCCATCACCGTCTCATCTTTCACATCGCCATCGATGCTATCATCAGGGATGGCGATATTTGCGGGTGATTCTGGTTTGGTTGGCGTGATATCGCGAGGGATGGGAGCATGTCGGAAATCCCAGAGTTGGTAATGCTGGAAGTATCCTTGATCCTGGCCGGAGACTAGGTAGCAGTCGCAGTGGGGGTGCTTGTGGTTCTCAGCCGTGGCGGGTAAAATTGGAGAAGAGTCATCTTCGGGGATGGTTTGCGATAGGATGGGGACCACATAGGTGAGGAATTTGAGCAGTAAGATGAGTGTCTTCATGGCTGCAACTGAGCTGCGTCGCTCGAGGGATTGGCGGGAGAGGTGAAGTTGAGAGCTAGGAAAGATGGGTGCGAATACGGATCTGAAAAGAGAAAGGCGGACGCTGGGAAGGTTATGACATGGATGGAATAGGAAGGTGCAGCTGTATGCCTGTTTTGGAAAGAGCAGACCGAATAGGTCATAATAGGCAAGAACGGACCCGGCGGTACAGTGATATAGGTAGACTGCGATGAAGCAAAGTAGGATGCATGGTCCAGTTGGGTTCTAGGAAGAGATTAGGGCTATCATAGACTAAATCCGCGCATCTTGAGGTCATTTCTATAAGATTTAGAAGGCGCGGTAACTTATGGCTCTGCAGCTGGGTCAGGTTCGAATAGGTCCTGTTTCAGGACCTCGAGGACTTTCTTTTCATCCACCTGTGCCAGATCAACCGAGGGCATTGAATCATCGATTCCTTGTGCGCCCTCTCCGTCCAGACCACCAAATTCTCCGTCCTCCCCCGGTTTTTCAGTTTGTATGTACTCTTCTTCCAAACGGAACAATGCGTTCTCCTTGTTTGTCGCACGCAATGCGTCTGGTGAATCCGGTAGCACGTAGATGGTGGGAAATTCGAGGACTGTCCGCTTGTGTAAAGCCGAGATAAAGGTTGCGACTGGAGGTAGGGGGATCAGGACGGGCTGTTTGGTGGCAGTTCGTGGACGGTGAAGGTAGAAGTAAACATCCCGGTGAGGGATTATTTCGCTTTCTTGTGAGTCTGACGGGAAGGGATCCGAGGGTTCAGGATATGTCTTGCTTTGTTCTGGCTGCGTTTCGTCTTGCTTTGGTTGAACTGGCTGCTCCTGTTCGGCGGGTTGGAAATTCGTCTCTGTTGTTGGCCGTGGTTCTGATTCGGTTTGCGGTTGCTGGTTGTCGTCCTGCTTTTGCTCCTGCTCTTGCGCCTGCTCCTGCTCTTGCGCCTGCTCCTGCTCTTGCGCCTGCTCCTGCTCTTGCACCTGCTCCTGCTCTTGCACCTGCTCCTGCTCTTGCACCTGCTCCTGCTC